>NC_091391.1:467501-580001 GCF_038502225.1 Cherax quadricarinatus
AAATGGACTAATCTACTTCACAATATTCCTTATGGGAACAAATTCGGTCAGTACTGGCACCTGAACATACTTCTGGAGTGAAAAAATATCATTAACCGGGGGTCCACTGTATATATTTTGCCGGTGAGAGATACAGTGGTACTTCAAATTTCGAACAGCTCCCAACTCCAACAATTATGTAAGTGTATTTTTGTAAGTGTTTTCGTAAGTGTATTTTTGTAAGTGTATTTTTGGGGTTCTGAAATGGATTAATCTAATTTATATTGTCCCTTATGGGAAAAAATTCGTTCGGTAGCAGCACTAACAGTCTTCTGGAACGAGTTAAGGCCGAAATTTGAGGTAACACTGTATGAATTGTGATGTTTGCATACTTCTGGCAAGACAGCTATTGAATAAATGATGGTGAATGTGTTTCCTTTTCTGCGTCACTCTATTTTGGTAGGAGACGGCCAATGTGATAGATTAAAAATGAAACTAACCTCAATAGAAGGCTGAGAATCAGTCTCCATGTCACAGATGGAGGATGAGCGTACGAGCGGAACACGGCTAGAGAGACGAGCAAGGATGATGGGGTTCAGGCGTTGTTCAACTGCTGCGGCATCACTGTGACCATCATCCATCAGTTCATCGGTACAATTTGTCCCTAAAAGGATGACAATAGTAAATTTCGCAATACCTTGCGTGTGTATCTAGCAAATATTCTGTGTAAATTAATCAATTACAGGTTGTGGTTGACTTACAACGAGGTTATGTTCTGACAAACACATCGTAAGTCAAAAATATCATAAGTCGAATATGAATATGCTAAATAAGTAAATAAATAACTACTGACACTGAATAAGTAAATAAACAAATAAAATAAATAACTAAATACCAGAATACCAATATTACCAGTATGGGAGACGGCTGATGTAAAAAAAAAAAAAAATGGTAGATTCCGTCTTCATGCTGGGTAATTATCTTTAATTTCATCTCCAAAGTAATTGTTTTTGCAACATTATAAAGGCAAAACATCGTAAGCTGAACCACTAAGTCGAGGAACAGCTGTACGTACCAAAAATATTGTAACTTCCGTAATGTGATTGGTAAATTTTTGTTTATTGCATGCTTTCCGAAATTAATAAAATTATTCATTAAAAAAAATTCTTTTGACATCATTATGGCTTAACAAAACTCAGGAATTTGGTAAATATAATTAGAATAGTTAGCATCATATTTAAAAAAATGCTACAATAGTATACTGAATCATATTTCAAAAATATTAAATAAATTACACCATATTTAAAAAATAATTAGAATAGATTACATCATATGTATCATTATCAGTGTGACTAACCTGTGTCATCACAGAAAAATGTCGACTGTAAAACGCCAAGAGTATCTCTCTTCGTGGGATGGTCGTGCTGAAGCTTTCTGGGAGACACTGGACGAGCGCTGTGACCTTGGAACATCAAGGAGCGACACAGGATGGGGGAGAGTGGCGGAGAATCGGAGAATCTTCTGTTAGGTGTTTCCACCTCTAAGGGGCTTTGACAAGCACCTCGTATTGGACTAGATGAAAAATGACCCTGCAAGATGATGTTCATTCTTATATTAAACATCTTATACAATAACTTACATATTGGTTTGGTATACAGTGGACCCCCGCTTAACGATCACCTCCCAATGCGACCAATTATGTAAGTGTATTTATGTAAGTGCGTTTGTACGTGTATGTTTGGGGGTCTGAAATGGACTAATCTACTTCACAATATTCCTTATGGGAACAAATTCGGTCAGTACTGGCACCTGAACATACTTCTGGAGTGAAAAAATATCGTTAAACGGGGGTCCACTGTATTAGCTTCAGGGCTCATTATTCTATCTTACATAAACAAATACTCTACGTGGAACTGGAAAAGAATCCTTCATCTGTAAGCCATGCACGTCGTAAGAGTCGACTAAAATGCTGGGACAAAGGGGCTAGTAAACCCTTCGTCTGTATAAATTATTAAATTTAACCCTTTGACTGTCGCGGCCGTATATATACGTTTTACGAGGTACCGTGTTTGACGTATATATACTCATAAATTCTAGCGGCTTCAAATCAAGCAGGAGAAAGCTGGTAGGCCTACATGTGAGAGAATGGGTCTGTGTGGTCAGTGTGCACCATATAAAAAAAATCCTGGAGTACGCAGTGCATAATGAGAAAAAAAAACTCCGACCGTTTTTTTTAATTAAAATGCCGACTTTGTGGTCTATTTTCGTATAGTATTTATGGTTGTATTCTCGTTTTGTTGGTCTCATTTGATAGAATGGATGACATATTATAGAAATAGAGATGATTTTGATTGATTTTACTATAAAAAGAACCTAGAAATGGAGCTCAAAGTAGGGGAAATGTTTGATTTTTGCCAATGTTCAAAAGTAAGCAAATGATGCCATTTTCCAGCAAATGTCCAACTAGCCATTCTAATATGCAGTCATGAATGGGTTGATGTTATTTATACAATTATTACAGTATTGCAGTAGTCTGCATAATAGTAAGTCTTCTATTTTTTGTTTGAATAAAAATTCAAAATAGAAAGCAAGAGTAATATCAGAGGGGCATGGAAACATGACTGATGAGCAAAGAAAATGTTATTTTAGAGCCAGGAATGTCTGCATTGTTCATTCTGGACCTTATTTTGAAATTGTCATATTTTTTAGTTTTCGTGAAATTGGCCAAATTGCAAATTTCTGACCACATTATTAGGTAGTTGAAATCGGTAAATGGGCAGTTTCTTGTACTCAATCGATAGAAAAAATGGAGTTCTAAAGAAATAGCTATGAGTTTGGGCGACTGGAACAATGGAATTAGCCAAAAATAGGGCTCAAAGTGGACGAAATCGCCGATTTGTAAACGGCGCCGAGGTCGCTAACTTCGCGAGAGCATAATTCCGTCAGTTTTCCATCAAATTTCGTTTTTTTGGTGTCATTACAATCGGGAAAAGATTCTCTATCATTTCATAAGAAAAAATATATATTTTTTTTTTTTGAAATTTTGCGACACCAGGACGTAAGACGTATATATACGGCCGCGACAGTCAAAGGGTTAAAAGGAAAAAATTTCCTGTTTGTGCTCTGAAGTTTGCAAAGGAATGCTGCAGTTTGGAGGGTAATTTGACCTGTGATGTCCGAGCGCTTCTAGCAAGACGGCTACCATTGAACGAATGATGGTGAAAGTGTCTTTTTCTTTGGGTCACCCCACTTAAGTAGGGAAAAATGCCCATGTTAAAAATAAAAAATTCAATGTACTGGCCATCTTCCACTGAGGAAGGGTGACCTAAAGAGAAAACCAAAAGTTCTTCTTTTTACATGTAATTTATACCGGAGAAGGTGTTACAAGCACAAGTAAATATGTAAAGCTGTACTTACCGAGTTGCTGGATGTTCTAAGCTCTGCCACCGGAGAAGTTTTTCCTGAGGTTTCCTGAGGATCTGCAGTATTCTCCTCAGAGATGGTGAATCCCATAGTCACATCTAAGGCTTCTCCACTTTTCTGAAGCCTTTCAGGTGAGCACCTTTCCAAACTATCACATTTTTTATTCATTGACATTACTGCACTGTCTTGAATGGCATTTGTGAAATCTGCTTCAGTGGCAGGATTAAAATTCTCTTTGCATATTAGTGACCCTGGAGACTTCAATAAGGCATCTTGACTACTGCAAGTAACTACCTCCAGTTCAGACTCTGGTCCCTTTCTGTTTAAATCTAACATGCCAATGTCTTCTTTACTTGCTTGGGTTTCTACATCATTTGTCTGAAGTTCACTAACTGTACAAGGTTTCTGATGGCACGGATGTTGTAGAGAAGCGAGCGTTCCGGTAATTGGTGATTTTTGTGGTTCCTTGTGTAGTAGTTTATCATTTCCAAGTAAAGAAACATCGGTTGTTAAAACATTCGGGAAAGGTTTATCAACAGGTGAGAAATGTTTTCCAGCCTTACTTGGCGAGACTTGTAATTCTGTGGATAAATGTGTGGGAGACATGTTAGGTATCTGGTTTATAGCCTGAGAATGTCCATGAAGAACTGGGTTAAGAAATGAGGAGCTTGATGAACACACGTTTTCATGGCCTGAATCAGAGCCATGATGAACAACATGAATGGGTGAGACATCTGGTGATGGATGTAATCTTGGGTGCTTAGAGGCCATGGAATTTTCATGACCTTCTATGGGAGACAGATCTGGTGATAAGAGCTGTAAAGCACCATCAGTATCCCCAGGCAAGAGAGCAGCAATATACGACGGGCTAACTCGCTGCATGAGAGTTGGAGAACACACCGATGGTGATGGTGGAGGATGTCTGGCCAACTGAGGATCCTTCCTGGAACTACCAATGAAGTCTGGGGCAACCACTGCAGTACACCACATTAGGCCCTTGTCATCGTCAACATGGACTCTTTCTGGACTCTGGTCATCTCTGTGTAAGGGCAGGGGGTCCACGGATGAAGGAGGACTCCCAACGCCAGAAGCATCACCGCCACCTGGACTACACATCCTTTAAAATAAAATCATTTTTATTATACAGACAATTAAAGGAGAATTTTTTAATTATTAAAAAAGTTGCAACGTACTCATTTTCTCATAATTTACATAAATATGTTCTTCATTTTCATTAATCCCTGGCTGGTGGATATATTAATTCCTGGCTGGTGGATATATTAATTCCTGGCTGGTGGATATATTAATTCCTGGCTGGTGGATATATTAATTCCTGGCTGGTCGATATATTAATTCCTGGCTGGTGGATATATTAATTCCTGGCTGGTGGATATATTAATTCCTGGCTGGTCGATATATTAATTCCTGGCTGGTGAATATATTAATTCCTGGCTGGTGGATATATTAATTCCTGGCTGGTGGATATATTAATTCCTGGCTGGTCGATATATTAATCCCTGGCTGGTGGATATATTAATTCCTGGCTGGTGGATATATTAATTCCTGGCTGGTGGATATATTAATTCCTGGCTGGTGGATATATTAATTCCTGGCTGGTGGATATATTAATTCCTGGCTGGTGGATATATTAATTCCTGGCTGGTGGATATATTAATTCCTGGCTGGTCAATATATTAATTCCTGGCTGGTGGATATATTAATTCCTGGCTGGTGGATATATTAATTCCTGGCTGGTGGATATATTAATTCCTGGCTGGTGGATATATTAATTCCTGGCTGGTGGATATATTAATTCCTAGCTGGTGGATATATTAATTCCTGGCTGGTGGATATATTAATTCCTGGCTGGTGGATATATTAATTCCTGGCTGGTGGATATATTAATTCCTGGCTGGTGGATATATTAATTCCTGGCTGGTGGATATATTAATTCCTAGCTGGTGGATATATTAATTCCTGGCTGGTGGATATATTAATTCCTGGCTGGTGGATATATTAATTCCTAGCTGGTGGATATATTAATTCCTGGCTAGTGGATATATTAATTCCTGGCTGGTGGATATATTAATTCCTAGCTGGTGGATATATTAATCACATCGTAACTGAAGAACGATAAAAAATAAATATAATTCTTAGGTAGTAGGTTGGTAGACAGCAACCACCCAGGGAAGTACTACCGTCCTGCCAGATGACTGTGAAACAAAAACCTGTAACTGTTTTGCATGATGGTAGGATTGCTGGTTTCTTTTTCTGTCTCATAAACACGCTAGATAACAGGGATATCTTGCTACTCCTACTTACACTTTGGTCACACTTCACAGACACGCACATGCATATATATATATACATACATCTAGGTTTTTCTCCTTTTTCTAAATAGCTCTTGTTCTTTTTTATTTCTTCTATTGTCCATGGGGAAGTGGAAAAGAATCTTTCCTCCGTAAGCCATGCGTGTCGTATGAGGCGACTAAAATGCCGGGAGCAATGGGCTAGTAACCCCTTCTCCTGTATACATTTACTAAAAAAGAGAAGAAGAAAAACTTTATAAAACTGGGGTGCTTAAATGTGCGTGGATGTAGTGCGGATGACAAGAAACAGATGATTGCTGATGTTATGAATGAAAAGAAGTTGGATGTCCTGGCTCTAAGCGAAACAAAGCTGAAGGGGGTAGGAGAGTTTCAGTGGGGGGAAATAAATGGGATTAAATCTGGAGTATCTGAGAGAGTTAGAGCAAAGGAAGGGGTAGCAGTAATGTTAAATGATCAGTTATGGAAGGAGAAAAGAGAATATGAATGTGTAAATTCAAGAATTATGTGGATTAAAGTAAAGGTTGGATGCGAGAAGTGGGTCATAATAAGCGTGTATGCACCTGGAGAAGAGAGGAATGCAGAGGAGAGAGAGAGATTTTGGGAGATGTTAAGTGAATGTATAGGAGCCTTTGAACCAAGTGAGAGAGTAATTGTAGTAGGGGACCTGAATGCTAAAGTAGGAGAAACTTTTAGAGAGGGTGTGGTAGGTAAGTTTGGGGTGCCAGGTGTAAATGATAATGGGAGCCCTTTGATTGAACTTTGTATAGAAAGGGGTTTAGTTATAGGTAATACATATTTTAGGAAAAAGAGGATAAATAAGTATACACGATATGATGTAGGGCGAAATGACAGTAGTTTGTTGGATTATGTATTGGTAGATAAAAGACTGTTGAGTAGACTTCAGGATGTACATGTTTATAGAGGGGCCACAGATATATCAGATCACTTTCTAGTTGTAGCTACACTGAGAGTAAAAGGTAGATGGGATACAAGGAGAATAGAAGCATCAGGGAAGAGAGAGGTGAAGGTTTATAAACTAAAAGAGGAGGCAGTTAGGGTAAGATATAAACAGCTATTGGAGGATAGATGGGCTAATGAGAGCATAGGCAATGGGGTCGAAGAGGTATGGGGTAGGTTTAAAAATGTAGTGTTAGAGTGTTCAGCAGAAGTTTGTGGTTACAGGAAAGTGGGTGCAGGAGGGAAGAGGAGCGATTGGTGGAATGATGATGTAAAGAGAGTAGTAAGGGAGAAAAAGTTAGCATATGAGAAGTTTTTACAAAGTAGAAGTGATGCAAGGAGGGAAGAGTATATGGAGAAAAAGAGAGAGGTTAAGAGAGTGGTGAAGCAATGTAAAAAGAGAGCAAATGAGAGAGTGGGTGAGATGTTATCAACAAATTTTGTTGAAAATAAGAAAAAGTTTTGGAGTGAGATTAACAAGTTAAGAAAGCCTAGAGAACAAATGGATTTGTCAGTTAAAAATAGGAGAGGAGAGTTATTAAATGGAGAGTTAGAGGTATTGGGAAGATGGAGGGAATATTTTGAGGAATTGTTAAATGTTGATGAAGATAGGGAAGCTGTGATTTCGTGTATAGGGCAAGGAGGAATAACATCTTGTAGGAGTGAGGAAGAGCCAGTTGTGAGTGTGGGGGAAGTTCGTGAGGCAGTAGGTAAAATGAAAGGGGGTAAGGCAGCCGGGATTGATGGGTTAAAGATAGAAATGTTAAAAGCAGGTGGGGATATAGTTTTGGAGTGGTTGGTGCAATTATTTAATAAATGTATGGAAGAGGGTAAGGTACCTAGGGATTGGCAGAGAGCATGCATAGTTCCTTTGTATAAAGGCAAAGGGGATAAAAGAGAGTGCAAAAATTATAGGGGGATAAGTCTGTTGAGTGTACCTGGTAAAGTGTATGGTAGAGTTATAATTGAAAGAATTAAGAGTAAGACGGAGAATAGGATAGCAGATGAACAAGGAGGCTTTAGGAAAGGTAGGGGGTGTGTGGACCAGGTGTTTACAGTGAAACATATAAGTGAACAGTATTTAGATAAGGCTAAAGAGGTCTTTGTGGCATTTATGGATTTGGAAAAGGCGTATGACAGGGTGGATAGGGGGGCAATGTGGCAGATGTTGCAAGTGTATGGTGTAGGAGGTAGGTTACTGAAAGCAGTGAAGAGTTTTTACGAGGACAGTGAGGCTCAAGTTAGAGTATGTAGGAAAGAGGGAAATTTTTTCCCAGTAAAAGTAGGCCTTAGACAAGGATGTGTGATGTCACCGTGGTTGTTTAATATATTTATAGATGGGGTTGTAAGAGAAGGAAATGCGAGGGTCTTGGCAAGAGGCGTGGAGTTAAAAGATAAAGAATCACACACAAAGTGGGAGTTGTCACAGCTGCTCTTTGCTGATGACACTGTGCTCTTGGGTGATTCTGAAGAGAAGCTGCAGAGATTGGTGGATGAATTTGGTAGGGTGTGCAAAAGAAGAAAATTAAAGGTGAATACAGGAAAGAGTAAGGTTATGAGGATAACAAAAAGATTAGGTGATGAAAGATTGAATATCAGATTGGAGGGAGAGAGTATGGAGGAGGTGAACGTATTCAGATATTTGGGAGTGGACGTGTCAGCGGATGGGTCTATGAAAGATGAGGTGAATCATAGAATTGATGAGGGAAAAAGAGTGAGTGGTGCACTTAGGAGTCTGTGGAGACAAAGAACTTTGTCCTTGGAGGCAAAGAGGGGAATGTATGAGAGTATAGTTTTACCAACGCTCTTATATGGGTGTGAAGCGTGGGTGATGAATGTTGCAGAGAGGAGAAGGCTGGAGGCAGTGGAGATGTCATGTCTGAGGGCAATGTGTGGTGTGAATATAATGCAGAGAATTCGTAGTTTGGAAGTTAGGAGGAGGTGCGGGATTACCAAAACTGTTGTCCAGAGGGCTGAGGAAGGGTTGTTGAGGTGGTTCGGACATGTAGAGAGAATGGAGCGAAACAGAATGACTTCAAGAGTGTATCAGTCTGTAGTGGAAGGAAGGCGGGGTAGGGGTCGGCCTAGGAAGGGTTGGAGGGAGGGGGTAAAGGAGGTTTTGTGTGCGAGGGGCTTGGACTTCCAGCAGGCATGCGTGAGCGTGTTTGATAGGAGTGAATGGAGACAAATGGTTTTTAATACTTGACGTGCTGTTGGAGTGTGAGCAAAGTAACATTTATGAAGGGATTCAGGGAAACCGGCAGGCCGGACTTGAGTCCTGGAGATGGGAAGTACAGTGCCTGCACTCTGAAGGAGGGGTGTTAATGTTGCAGTTTAAAAACTGTAGTGTAAAGCACCCTTCTGGCAAGACAGTGATGGAGTGAATGATGGTGAAAGTTTTTCTTTTTCGGGCCACCCTGCCTTGGTGGGAATCGGCCAGTGTGATAATAAAATAAAAATAATTCTTAACATTAATATGGAAGTGTCTTACAACACCTGAAGAATGGCACAGTATTGATTGAACAGGTTTAACATGAGGGAAAAGCTAAATTCCTTGGATCAAGAGCCCTTCACCAATATCAATGGACCCCCTCTTAAATGGAGAAATATTTCTAAAAATAATGTTTTTTTGCCTTGATGATCTCTAGAGCATCAATATCATTACTACAACACAGAAGAGAAGGTAAATATATTAAATTACCAGCATTGTCGGATTTACATTTTGTCCCAAAAATACAGTAAACAACTGATATTATGGACTGACGGGGGTCCGAGTATACATGAAAATCAAAATAACGTTAAAAAATAGCAAAAAAAAATTAAATTAGGCACTGTACTATAGACGTAATACAGTAGAGTACATACAATTTATATGTATACTACAATAAACACTGATAATCAAGGAGTTAAAAATATAATTTACCCAGTAGATTTTGTCCATAATTTCAAGTGTTATATTGTTGCAGTTTAAAAACTGTAGTGTAAAGCATCCTTCTGGCAAGACAGTGATGGAGTGAATGATGGTGAAAGTTTTTCTTTTTCGGGCCACCCTGCCTTGGTGGGAATCGGCCAGTGTGTTAATAAAAAAAATAAACCACACTCCAATTTCACGAACACAAAACCGTTTTCTTCAGGCAAAACTTAATCTTCCAAACATGTGATCAATGAAGAAGCTGAGACCATTAAAAACCAATAATTTTATAAGCATTACTTACGGTGTAACATTAAGGAGTTCGTCGTGGCTGAAGAGTAGCTTACGTCTCAGAGTCGTGTTGTTTATATTTGTTCCTTCGTCGTTCTCTGTACTGCCTTGCCACCATTGCTCCTGCAATTCAATATAAACAATGCATATGAAATACATCGGGTGACAAGCTACAGATCAGAATAATTTTGCTAATATCATACTGTCTACAGCCTACAGTGTCTGCACTCTGAATGTGGGTGGAGACATGTTGTAGTTTTTGAACTGTTGTATAGGCCCGCCTCTGGCAATACAGTGATGGAGTGAGTGATAATGAAGGTGTTTCTTCTTTTTATAGGTCACCTTGCCTCAGTGGGAAAACATACAATACATTAAATAAATTACAGCACTACTGGAATGATTCACCAACACTGCACACTCACACAGAAAACTTTATATAGCATTTAAATGCTGTCTAAAATTTCTTCTATAAATGTGGGCTACTTTCTCCATGGGGAAGTGGAACAGAATTCTTCCTCTGTAAGCCATGCGTGTCATAAGAGGCGACTAAAATGCCAGGAGCAAGGGGCTAGTAACCCCTTCTCCTGTATATATTACTAAATTTAAAAGGAGAAATTTCAGTTTTTTCTTTTGGGCCACCCCACCTCAAGTGGGATACGGCTGGTACGTTGAAAGAAGAAATGTGGGCTACTTGTGAAGAATGAAGTCATGACTCACAAAATCATAATAACAAGAGCAAACAAACTGCAGAATGGGTGGGGTTTGAACTCATGGAGAGTGAGTTGTTAAAGCTGGCCCAGTGAGTTGCACACTGTCCTGGAGTTTTACCACTCAACATGGGTTCAAACACCATCCGTTCTGTGGTTTGTTAAGAAAGTCACAACACTATGGCTGGAATAAGTCACCAAAAAAACATCAATTAGCAGATGAACTTAATTACGTTTTGGTCCCTTAAGAACCATCATAAAAACCAGTCGAGTCGAGTCAAGAACCATCATCAAGTCACTGCGACTTAAGAATGGTCCAGGACGACCAAAAATGTCATCATAACGCTCCTAATTGCAAATTTTCTTGAATGTGAAGTATGAGGCTATAAAAGCATATGAAAGAATTTATAAAGAATTTTCTCACTGACTTCAATAGACATGAAAGGCCACAGATTTAACCCGTAAACGGTCCAAACAGATCTACGTTTTTTTTTACATATTTTTAAATATAACAAAAAAAAGTAGATCAAAGTTTTTTTACACATTTTCAAATGTAAAAAAACAAAAAGATCTACTTTTTTTACATACTTTTAAATGTTGAAAAAACGTATATATACGTTTGGACCGTTTACGGGTTAAATTAAGTAAAAATGAAGTCAGTGGGGTCCTGTGAATTTAATTTTTTTTACAAAGAGAGAGGTGAAAGAATGGAATAAACTGATATACAGTTTCTCCTCACTTAACGACATACTCGTTTAATGACTGCCCAGACTTTACGACCGGCTCTCTGACCAGTATGCATACCTAAGTAATGTATATTTGAGCTGATTTCCTCTAATCTGTTTATTACCATACACAGTACACCACTGTATAAACATTTAAAAATACACCTACCATCCGACTTACGACCTGCTCGACTTACGACCACTCGACTTATGACCGTGTTTTTTATGCCAAATTTCTGGGAAATAAACAAGTGTTTGTGTTGTACACAGTGTTTATCCTAAACCTTACAGTATAAAATACAGTACTAACAACATAAAAAGTAAAGTAAAACATGAAATACCAAAATAAAACAATAAAACAGTCATTACAAAAATGTTTTGTTGATATTCAGTAGTAAAGTTTGACTTACGACCATTTCGACTTATGACCGGTTTCTCGGAACCGAACTCGGTCGTAAGTCGGATGGTAGGTGTATATTAGAGCTGATTTCCTCTATTCTGTTTATTACCATATACAGTACACCACTGTATAAACATTTAAAAATATACCAGAAATGTTATAAATGGTACAAAGGCAATATTAAAACAATATCAAAGATGGTTGACACAAACCCACTACCAGTATAGTATAATCCTCACTTAACAACCAATTCGTTTAACGACCTACTCTTAGGAACAGAACTCCATCGCTAAGTGACGAGAGGCTGTATATAAAAACTACAACTACAGTGGACCCTCGACTAACGATATTAATTGGTACCTGAGAACGATTATCGTTAGTCGAGTTTTTTTAACGTTAGTCGAGGCAACATGTTAGCGTTAACGTATCGTTTTATCGAATTTAACGTTAGTCGATGCCATCATTGGTCGAGGGTCCACTGTACTGGAAATATTAAAAGTCATATGATGAACATATTAATGAGGATGAAACAGCAGAAGCACAACTCTCCTCCTTCAATTACAAAACTCCGTGAAAGAATTAAACATGATTCACATTAGTTACTCCCACACACTAATTTAACTGTACCTGCTAAATGATATATAAAAAATAGGTACGACTTATCACCCTGCCTCGGTGGGAGACGGATGGTGCTTTGAAAAAAAAAAACATGATTTAACAATGGAAGAATTGCGACACAAAATGCAAACGAACCACAGGGGAGTTGAATGATTGCCTTTTGTGTTGCAATCAACACATCATCAGGCACTTGCAATGTTGCATAAATGAGTAAGAAGTCTAGAAATATCTGTTGAAGGGAATGGCTAATGAGAGTCATTCTCTTCAATGGATCTTCTTAGACTTCTTACTCATTTCTGTAACACTGCAAGCTCCTGATGTGTTGATTACAACACGAAAGGCCTAAAACTATCATTCAACTCCCCCTGTGGTTGTTTTGCATGATATAGCAAGTTTCAATCTCCATGGGGAAGTGGAACAGAATTCTTCCTCCGGAAGCCATGTATGTCGTGAGGTGACTAAAATGCCGAGAGCACAGGGCTAGTAACCCTTTCTCCTGTATATGTATATTACTAAAGCTAAAAGAGAAACTTTTGTTTTTCTTTATGGGCCACCCTGTCTCGGTGGACACCGTCTCGGTGGTCACCCTGCCTCGGTGATCACCCTGCCTTGGTGGTCACCCTGCCTCGGTGGATGCCCTGCCTCAGTGGACACCCTGCCTCGGTGATCAGTGGACACCCTGCCTCAGTGGACACCCTGCCTCGGTGGACACCCTGCCTCGGTGGTCACCCTGCCTTGGTGGGCACCCTGCCTCAGTGGATACCCTGCCTCGGTGGACACCCTGCCTCGGTGGACACCCTGCCTCGGTGGTCGACCTGCCTCGGTGGTTGCCCTGCCTCAGTGGACACCCTGCCTCAGTGGATACCCTGCCTCAGTGGACACCCTGCCTCAGTGGATACCCTGCCTCAGTGGATACCCTGCCTCAGTGGAGACCCTGCCTCAGTGGACACCCTGCCTCAGTGGACACCCTGCCTCAGTGACACCCTGCCTCAGTGGACACCCTGCCTCAGTGGACACCCTGCCTCGGTGATCACCCTGCCTCGGTGGTCACCCTGCCTCGGTGGACACCCTGCCTCGGTGGACACCCTGCCTCGGTGATCACCCTGCCTCGGTGGACACCCTGCCTCGGTGATCACCCTGCCTCGGTGGACACCCTGCCTCGGTGATCACCCTGCCTTGGTGGTCACCCTGCCTCGGTGGACACCCTGCCTCGGTGGACACCCTGCCTCAGTGGACACCCTGCCTCAGTGGACACCCTGCCTCAGTGGACACCCTGCCTCAGTGGACACCCTGCCTCAGTAGACACCCTGCCTCAGTGGACACCCTACCTCAGTGGACACCCTACCTCAGTGGACACCCTGCCTCAATGGACACCCTGCCTCAGTGGACACCCTGCCTCAGTGGACACCCTGCCTCAGTGGATACCCTGCCTCAGTGGACACCCTGCCTCAGTGGATACCCTGCCTCAGTGGACACCCTGCCTCAGTGGACACCCTGCCTCAGTGGATACCCTGCCTCAGTGGATACCCTGCCTCAGTGGACACCCTGCCTCAGTGGACACCCTGCCTCAGTGGACACCCTGCCTCAGTGGACACCCTGCCTCAGTGGACACCCTGCCTTAGTGGATACCCTGCCTCAGTGGACACCCTGCCTCAGTGGACACCCTGCCTCGGTAAAATATGGCTGGTTTGTTGAAAGAAAGCAGAACAAGTTTGAAGAGTTAGTAAGACACAGGTGCAACAGTCAGGTATGTTTATTCCTAAATGTTTCACCTACACAGTAACTTCTTTAGTCAAGTACAGAGGCAGCAGTAGTAGAGCTGTAAACACGATGTAATCACTCCATAACCTTTGAAGGTAGTCAGTCCCACAGCCTGGAGAAGCTCCATAGCCTGGAACAATGCTAAATACAGTGGTACCTGAAGTTTTTTGCTCCATTTGGAACAATGTTACCTAAATACAATGGTACCTGAATGCTCCATAGTCTGGAACAATGTTACCTAAATACAGTGGTACCTGAAGTTTTTTGCTCCATAGTCTGGAACAATGTTACCTAAATACATACCGGAACATAGTGAACAATGTACAGTGGTTGAAGTTTTTTGCTCCATAGTCTGGCAATGTTCTAAATACAGTGGTACCTGAAGCTCCATATTCTGGAACAATGTTACCTAAATACAGTGGTACCTGAAGTTTTTTGCTCCATAGTCTGGAACAATGTTACCTAAATACAGTGGTACCGGAAGTTTCCTACAGCTGCTTTTGTAAGTGTATTTTTGGGGGTCTAGAACGGACTAATCTAATTTATATTATTCCTTATGGGAACAAATTCATTCGGTAACGGCACTTGAAGAGCCTTCTGGAACGAATTATGTATGAAACTTGGGGTACCACTGTACTGAATATACGTCTTACTTATCATCTTGTCAGTAATGTATACCATTAACATATTCAAGTTTCAAGAGTCACCTGTGTGAAGGTACAGAACGGCCTGAGAGCTTCTTCCACAGCCTCGGGCAACACAGGCGGCAGCGATAATTCCGTCTGACACCAAACTGACGAGACATAAAACACTTAGCACGCTCAACATCACATAGCTTATCAACTTACGATTTTCTCCACATCAAACAATTAGTCACATGAAAGTAAAATATATAAATAATAATTAGATTGATCCTTGATTCTATGCAAGCTGTTAAATGCAAATTTGCTATTTTTGTGATGGATCCATTTCTGGTTGTAATTCTCTATTACAAATTCACTCTTATAATTATGGCCTGCAAAATGTAAAGAAGATTAATTTAAAATACAGTGGACCCCCGGTTTACGATCAGCTCCCAATGCGACCAATTATGTAAGTGTATTTATGTAAGTGCGTTTGTATGTGTATGTTTGGGGTCTGAAATGGACTAATCTAATTCACAATATTCCTTATGGGAACAAATTCGGTGAGTACTGGCACCTGAACATACTTCTGGAATGAAATAATATCGTAAACCCGGGGTCCACTGTATTATACAATGTTTGTACAGAGGTGAAAGACATTTAGGTGTGCAGAAAGCTCCTTAACCCTTAAACTGTCCAAATGTAGATCTACGCTCACTCGCATAGCACTCCGAACGTAAATCTAAGTTCAATTTTACGTGCTTTCTTATGTAAAAAAATAGATCTACGTTCGGAGCACTACGTGAGTGAACGCAGATCTACATTTGGACAGTTTAAGGGTTAGATATGAAGAGCATTTCGGACAAACTTAAAACTAGCTTAAGATTAATAAGACAATGACAAATTAAGTGGTTTTTATATACAGTATCTTATGTGGCTGAAATATATATACAGTGGACCCTCGCATAACGATCACCTCCGAATGCGACCAATTATGTAAGTGTATTTATGTAAGTGCGTTTGTACGTGTATGTTTGGGGGTCTGAAATGGACTAATCTACTTCACAATATTCCTTATGGGAACAAATTCGGTCAGTACTGGCACCTGAACATACTTCTGGAGTGAAAAAATATCGTTAACCGGGGGTCCACTGTATATATAAAGTTTTTTCCAACAACATTTTTCTCCATTATCAGTTTGTAGTTTTCATTTACATAAATAATTTATTATTTTCTGTAGTTCATTCATTCATTAGAGACTCGCCGGTACTTCCGGCCCGGGTCTTCTCCAGATGGTGACCCTGCGATTTTTTTTGTAGTTGTCTATTATTCATCCCCCTATGTTTTGTAGTTTCCACTCCAGATTAGTCTCCTACAGGGAACTCTATTGAAAGCTTTCTTGAAACCTGAATAAACTAAAACATCCCTCTAAAACCTAAATAAACTAAAACATCCCTCTAAAACCTAAATAAACTAAAACGTCCCTCTAAACCTAAATAAACTAAAACATCCTTCTAAAACCTAAATAAACTAAAACATCCTTCTAAAACTTAAATAAACTAAAACGTCCTTATACCCTAGACTAGAAGTAGAGGGACACGAGTCTGTGTGTGGTAGTGTGTATTACAAAAATTACCTCGTCCTTATACCCTAGACTAGAAGTAGAGGGACACGAGTCTGTGTGTGGTAGTGTGTATTACAAAAATTACCTCGTCCTTATACCCTAGACTAGAAGTAGAGGGACACGAGTCTGTGTGTGGTAGTGTGTATTACAAAAATTACCTCGTCCTTATACCCTAGACTAGAAGTAGAGGGACACGAGTCTGTGTGTGGTAGTGTGTATTACAAAAATTACCTCCCCTTAGATTTCAACAAAAAGTACAAACAGAGGATATATATTTTTTGTGGTCTGTGTTGGAAGTAAAAGAATAAAGATATAATAGATATGACCCATGCAATCATAACAACATGATCGCAGACAAATTATGGTAAGGGTGGGGTTGGAACCTATGGGATGTTAGTTGCAAAACTCCAGGTCAGTGTGTAAACCACTGGGCCAGCTGGTTACAATAAGATTCATCCAAACCATACGTCCTGTCCGTGGTATGGTTTGTTTGCATTCATGTCATTACGATTTCGTGAGTCAATATTCATCCAACTAGTATATTTATATACCATAGGGAAGTTAGCATGGGCCACCACTGTGACCACAAATGCAAGTTTTTACAGATGATGTAGATGTAAGAGGAAAATAGGAACTAAGGAAAACTCAATATGATAAGGTAAATGAAGAGAGAGAATAGTTGATAAACTAGGGGTGTATGATTAAGCAAAGAAAGCATAAGTAAAGCTAACAACAAAATAGGAGTGTACTTGAATAAAGAGAAAAGAAAGGATAAAGCTGATAAAAGTGTATACAGTGGAACCTCAAATATCGAACTTTCTTCGGTCCAAAAGGCTGTTCGAGTGCCTTTACCGAATGAATTTATTCCCATCAGGAATGATGTAAATTAGATTAGTCCATTTCAGACCCTCAAAAATACACTTATAAAAGCACTTACAAAAATACACTTACATAATTGGTTGTGTTGGGAGCAGTTCGATTTTCAAGGTTCCACTGTAGTGGCAAAACTGCCCGTCTTTCAAATTAGACATAAAGATTCTTAAGTAGAGTGGAAAACTTTCAAGAAATATTTGTGTTACATTTACCTGTGTGCTGAGTAGTTAATAGAAAATGTGTGTACTGATGGTTGAACTTTGTTAAACAAAAAAGCATTGATAAATTAGACACATGTGCGACTCTTGGGTATCTTTATTGAGGAAACGTTTCGCCACACAGTGGCTCCATCAGTCCATACAGTGGAGAATCTTGAAGAACAGGAGGAGAATGAGGTAATCAGTCCCTCAGCCTTGAGTCTATGTGGTCAGTCCATCAATCTTGAATAGATTGATGGACTGACCACATTCTCAGGAGGAGAATGAGGTAATCAGTCCCTCAACCTTGAGTCTATGTGGTCAGTCCATCAATCTTGAATAGATTGATGGACTGACCACATTCTCAGGAGGAGAATGAGTCCTTCAGCCTTAGTCGATGTGGTCAGTCCATTCTCAACCTTGAGTCGATGTGGTCAGTCCATCAATCTATTCAAGATTGATGGACTGACCACATCGACTCAAGGTTGAGGGACTGATTACTTCATTCTCCTCCTGTTCTTCAAGACTCTCCTCTGTATGGACTGATGAAGTCACTGTGTGGTGAAACGTTTCCTCAATTAAGATACCCAAGAGTTGCATGTGTCTAATTTATCAACATGTCGGTTCTCTGAGCCATTCATCTACAAAAAAGCACTGCTCTCAGGCAACGAACCAAGGAAGCAAACAGCTCATATCTAAGTTCAGCTATATTGTAAAAGCCGTTGTTGTGGTTAAAATTGTTGGATATTCGACCAGTGATGATTCCAAGATCCCGTAACACTGAGTGTCTTCTTCCAAGATCCCGCAACACCGACTGTCTTCCTCCACAACCACTTAATCAACTACAGAGATGCAAGACTCTTTTCAACTCCATTTATGTCCTTTAAGTCTAGGTTAAATTTAAAAAATGTTTAACCCGTAAACAGTCCAAACATATATATACGTTTTTTCAACATTTGAAAGTAAGTAAAAAAGTAGATCTTTTTGTTTTTTTACATTTGAAAATGTGTAAAAATACTTTGATCTTTTTTTTTTGATATATTTGAAAATATGTATAAAAAAACGTAGATCTACTTTTGTAGCGCTACACATGTGAACGTAGATCTGCTTGGACCGTTTACGGGTTAATTTCAGTTTGAAAAGTGGTTAAGATGGGTGACAGCAAGAAAATATACAAGTTGAAGAAGCAGAAGAATGCCAGATAAAATACAGTGGACCCCCGCATAACGATATTATTTCAATCCAGAAGTCTGTTTGGGTGCCGTTATAGACCGAATTTGTTCCCATAAGAAATATTGTGAATTAGATTCGTCCATTTCAGACCCCTAAAAATACACCTACAAAAGCACTTACAAAAATAAACTTACATAATTGGTCGAGTTGGGAGCTGATCGTTATCCGGGGGTCCACTGTACTTTGTATCTGCAACTTGATTAATGGCAAATTGTGAAGGCAGGCAGACAATTTTTAAAATGTCAATTGTGACTACAAACCAGTGTTAGTGTGCGAGACGGGATGACTAGCAGCAGACTGTACTGGAGTGCACAGCATCCGCAGGAGGTTCACCGCTTTTTCACTACCAGTCCAAGGACTGGATGCTACTGTATGATGGGTGAAGAATCTGAAAGTGTTGTAGAAATTAATGTAAACACTTGATGAACTCCTTCTACAAATCAAAAGGTAAACTCTACATTTAATGGATTAATAGAGAGGTAGTTGATGGGTGGTAACGATGATTGTGGTAGACAGAGATAAGATTGTCTTCCTACAACCATAGCAGTAATACACAATTTTGTAAGAGATGGACTTCGACTGCTGCTCCAGCAGATTTGATCCAATACAGTGGACCCCCGCATAACGATCACCTCCAAATGCGACCAATTATGTAAGTGTATTTATGTAAGTGCGTTTGTACGTGTATGTTTGGGGGTCTGAAATGGACTAATCTACTTCACAATATTCCTTATGGGAAAAAATTCGGTCAGTACTGGCACCTGAACATACTACTGGAATGAAAAAAGTTCGTTAACCGGGGGTCCACTGTATATCCAAAGGTTCACTGAACCTCAAACAAAATTATACACCTACCATCCGACTTACGACTGAGTTTGGTTCCGAGAAACCGGTCATAAGTCGAAATGGTCGTAAGTCGAACTTTACTACTGAATATCAACAAAACATTTTTGTAATGACTATTTTATTCTTTTAATGGTAGTAGGTTGGTAAACAGCAACCACCCAGGGAAGTACTACCGTCCTGCCAGATGACTGTGAAACAGAAACCTGTAACTGTTTTGCATGATGGTAGGATTGCTGGTTTCTTTTTCTGTCTCATATGATGTAGGGCGAAATGACAGTAGTTTGTTGGATTATGTGTTGGTAGATAAAAGACTGTTGAGTAGACTTCAGGATGTACATGTTTATAGAGGGGCCACAGATATATCAGATCACTTCCTAGTTGTAGCTACACTGAGAGTAAAAGGTAGATGGGATACAAGGAGAATAGAAGCATCAGGGAAGAGAGAGGTGAAGGTTTATAAACTAAAAGAGGAGGCAGTTAGGGTAAGATATAAACAGCTATTGGAGGATAGATGGGCTAATGAGAGCATAGGCAATGGGGTCGAAGAGGTATGGGGTAGGTTTAAAAATGTAGTGTTAGAGTGTTCAGCAGAAGTTTGTGGTTACAGGAAAGTGGGTGCAGGAGGGAAGAGGAGCGATTGGTGGAATGATGATGTAAAGAGAGTAGTAAGGGAGAAAAAGTTAGCATATGAGAAGTTTTTACAAAGTAGAAGTGATGCAAGGAGGGAAGAGTATATGGAGAAAAAGAGAGAGGTTAAGAGAGTGGTGAAGCAATGTAAAAAGAGAGCAAATGAGAGAGTGGGTGAGATGTTATCAACAAATTTTGTTGAAAATAAGAAAAAGTTTTGGAGTGAGATTAACAAGTTAAGAAAGCCTAGAGAACAAATGGATTTGTCAGTTAAAAATAGGAGAGGAGAGTTATTAAATGGAGAGTTAGAGGTATTGGGAAGATGGAGGGAATATTTTGAGGAATTGTTAAATGTTGATGAAGATAGGGAAGCTGTGATTTTGTGTATAGGGCAAGGAGGAATAACATCTTGTAGGAGTGAGGAAGAGCCAGTTGTGAGTGTGGGGGAAGTTTGTGAGGCAGTAGGTAAAATGAAAGGGGGTAAGGCAGCCGGGATTGATGGGATAAAGATAGAAATGTTAAAAGCAGGTGGGGATATAGTTTTGGAGTGGTTGGTGCAATTATTTAATAAATGTATGGAAGAGGGTAAGGTACTTAGGGATTGGCAGAGAGCATGCATAGTTCCTTTGTATAAAGGCAAAGGGGATAAAAGAGAGTGCAAAAATTATAGGGGGAGAAGTCTGTTGAGTATACCTGGTAAAGTGTATGGTAGAGTTATAATTGAAAGAATTAAGAGTAAGACGGAGAATAGGATAGCAGATGAACAAGGAGGCTTTAGGAAAGGTAGGGGGTGTGTGGACCAGGTGTTTACAGTGAAACATATAAGTGAACAGTATTTAGATAAGGCTAAAGAGGTCTTTGTGGCATTTATGGATTTGGAAAAGGCGTATGACAGGGTGGATAGGGGGGCAATGTGGCAGATGTTGCAAGTGTATGGTGTAGGAGGTAGGTTACTGAAAGCAGTGAAGAGTTTTTACGAGGATAGTGAGGCTCAAGTTAGAGTATGTAGGAAAGAGGGAAATTTTTTCCCAGTAAAAGTAGGCCTTAGACAAGGATGTGTGATGTCACCATGGTTGTTTAACCCTTTGACTGTCGCAACCACCAATCCTGAGGTGTCTCCTGGTGTCGCAAAATTTAAAAAAAAAAAAAATTATTTTTTCTTATGAAATGATAGAGAATCTTTTCCCGATTGTAATGACACCAAAAAAACGAAATTTGATGGAAAACTGACGGAATTATGCTCTCGTGAAGTTAGCGACCTCGGCGCTGTTTACAAATCGGCGATTTCGCCCATTTTGAGCCCTATTTTCGGCTAATTCCATTGTTCCAGTCGCCCAAACTCATAGCTATTTCTTTAGAACTCCATTTTTTCTATCGATTGAGTACAAGAAACTGCCCATTTACTGATTTCAACTACCTAATAATGTGGTCAGAAATTTGCAATTTGGCCAATTTCACGAAAACTAAAAAATATGACAATTTCAAAATAAGGTCCAGAATGAACAATGCAGACATTCCAGGCTCTAAAATAACGTTTTCTTTGTTCATCAGTCACGTCTCCAGGCCCCTCTGATATTACTCTTGCTTTCTATTTTGAATTTTTATTCAAACAAAAAATATTAGACTTACTATTATGCAGACTACTGCAATGCTGTAATAACTGTATAAATAACATCAACCCATTCATGACTGCATATTAGAATGGCTAGTTGGACATTTATTGGACAATGGCATCATTTGTTTACTTTTGAACATTGGCAAAAATCAAACATTTCCCCTACTTTGAGCTCCATTTCTAGGTTCTTTTTATAGTAAAATCAATCAAAAACACCTCTATTTCTGTAATATGTTTTCCACTCTATCAAATGAGACCAAGAAAACGAGAATACAACCATAAATACTATACGAAAATAGACCACAAAGTCGGCATTTTAATTAAAAAAAAACGGTCGGAGTTTTTTTTTTCCTCATTATGCACTGCGTGCTCCAGGATTTTTTTTATATGGTGCACACTGACCACACAGACCCATTCTCTCACATGTGGGCCTACCAGCTTTCTTCTGCTTGATTTGAAGCCGCTAGAATTTATGAGTATATATACGTCAAACACGGCACCTCGTAAAACGTATATATACGGCCGCGACAGTCAAAGGGTTAATATATTTATAGATGGGGTTGTAAGAGAAGTAAATGCGAGGGTCTTGGCAAAAGGCGTGGAGTTAAAAGATAAAGAATCACACATAAAGTGGGAGTTGTCACAGTTGCTCTTTGCTAATGACACTGTGCTCTTGGAAGATTCTGAAGAGAAGTTGCAGAGATTGGTGGATGAATTTGGTAGGGTGTGCAAAAGAAGAAAATTAAAAGTGAATACAGGAAAGAGTAAGGTTATGAGTATAACAAAAAGATTAGGTGATGAAAGATTGGATATCAGATTGGAGGGAGAGAGTATGGAGGAGGTGAATGTATTCAGATATTTGGGAGTGGACGTGTCAGCGGATGGGTCTATGAAAGATGAGGTGAATCATAGAATTGATGAGGAGAAAAGGGTGAGTGGTGCACTTAGGAGTCTGTGGAGACAAAGAACTTTGTCCTTGGAGGCAAAGAGGGGAATGTATGAGAGTATAGTTTTACCAATGCTCTTATATGGGTGTGAAGCATGGGTGATGAATGTTGCAGCGAGGAGAAAGCTGGAGGCAGTGGAGATGTCATGTCTGAGGGTAATGTGTGGTGTGAATATAATGCAGAGAATTCGTAGTTTGGAAGTTAGGAGGAGGTGCGGGATTACCAAAACTGTTGTCCAGAGGGCTGAGGAAGGGTTGTTGAGGTGGTTCGGACATGTAGAGAGAATGGAGCGAAACAGAGTGACTTCAAGAGTGTATCAGTCTGTAGTGGAAGGAAAGCGGGGTAGGGGTCGGCCTAGGAAAGGTTGGAGGGAGGGGGTAAAGGAGGTTTTGTGTGCGAGGGGCTTGGACTTCCAGCAGGCATGCGTGAGCGTGTTTGATAGGAGTGAATGGAGACAAATGGTTTTTAATACTTGACGTGCTGTTGGAGTGTGAGCAAAGTAACATTTATGAAGGGATTCAAGGAGAGTGGCAGGCCGGACTTGAGTCCTGGAGATGGGAAGTACAGTGCCTGCACTCTGAAGGAGGGGTGTTAATGTTGCAGTTTAAAAACTGTAGTGTAAAGCACCCTTCTGGCAAGACAGTGATGGAGTGAATGATGGTGAAAGTTTCTCTTTTTCGGGCCACCCTGCCTTGGTGGGAATCGGCCAGTGTGATAATAAAAATAATAATAATAATATTGTTTTATTTTGGTATTTCATGTTTTACTTTACTTTTTATGCTGTTAGTACTGTATTTTATACTGTAAGGTTTAGGATAAACACTGTGTACAACACAAATACTTGTTTATTTTCCAGAAATTTGGCATAAAAAACACGGTCATAAGTCGAGTGGTCATAAGTCAGATGGTAGGTGTATACCCTTTCAAATTTATATGAAAAAACGAGGTAATGTAGAAACTTGTTATATATCTATGTGAACACAATACAAACAGAAGAGATATATCATTGGTTACACAAGATCATTATTATTAAAATATTCAAGAGAAAAAAGTAACCTTGTAAGGGTCATACAGCATCTCTGGAGAGGGAGGTAATCAGAAGATTAAATCCAAGAAAAAAGAGAGATATAATTCCTTGGATCAAGAGTCCTTCACCTATACCAAGGCACTGTCCTGGCAGGGATTGGCTATTAAAGGGTCACTGACTTTTTTGAGTTATCTTGGTGGGTAATTTACACTATGTACGATAATTGTACTTATGTATATCTGTGCCTAAATAAACTTACTCTCTGCTAAACAGAAAAAAAAAAAAGTTGTTAAATGGCAATGAATTATAGTATGTAAATTTTCCTTCCTTTCTATATAAAAATAAATGAATAAAATAATCCGAAGATAAGAAAATTATAATCTTCTAGTCTGACAAACAAAACTGATTCCAACTTTCCTCAAAAATATGGTATAAACATGGAAGCACTGCTTTGGCACTCTCAGAGTAGACAAGTTAGTCTGTGTTCTACTGAAGGAAATCCTAAATATTGTAAACCAGATGAAGATTACACATTAAGGCCTGGTGATGGACTGGGCTGTGGGGTTACTGACCCCCTGAATACCCTCCAGGTATATAACCAACTTACTTGTCAATGGCATCCTGTGCTTGACGTTCATAGTCAGGATCAATAACCACGTCTGCCTGGTTGAAGGGAGATGTTTCAATGTTTACTGGGTGTAAGAGAGCCAGTTGATCAATAGACCAACGAAACTTGCCATCAACTTTCTGACTGGGAGACACAACGTGGCGGAAGAGCGAAGGGCTCACAGTTGGCAGCTGCAGACACTCCGCTCCAACTTCAAATGGGTTTATGCTGTGATGGTTAAGGATACGTCTTTGCTGCGGTGTCTGTGGTCCTCTGCATTCATTAGACTTGGTGCTGTGAAAGATTAAGATATCATGTACACTCAAACACACACATCTAGGCTCATGGAGGTGAATAGAGAAAACTTTTTAAGTGAGTACATTTATAAAACTTATAGGTAGTAGGTTGGTAGACAGCAACCGCCCAGGGAGGTACTACCGTCCTGCCAAGTGAGTGTAAAACGAAAGCCTGTAATTGTTTTACATGATGGTAGGATTGCTGGTGTCCTTTTTTCTGTCTCATGAACATGCAAGATTTCAGGTACGTCTTGCTACTTCTACTTACACTTAGGTCACACTACACATACATGTACAAGCACATATATACACACCCCTCTGGGTTTTCTTCTATTTTCTTTCTAGTTCTTATTCTTGTTTATTTCCTCTTATCTCCATGGGGAAGTGGAACAGAATTCTTCCTCCGTAAGCCATGCGTGTTGTAAGAGGCAACTAAAATGCCGGGAGCAAGGGGCTAGTAACCTCTTCTCCTGTATATATTACTAAATGTAAAAGGAGAAACTTTCGTTTTTCCTTTTGGGCCACCCCGCCTCGGTGGGATACGGCCGGTGTGTTGAAAGAAAGAAAGAAGATTTATAAAACTGGGTTGCTTAAATGTGCGTGGATGTAGTGCGGATGACAAGAAACAGATGATTGCTGATGTTATGAATGAAAAGAAGTTGGATGTCCTGGCCCTAAGCGAAACAAAGCTGAAGGGGGTAGGAGAGTTTCAGTGGGGGGAAATAAATGGGATTAAATCTGGAGTATCTGAGAGAGTTAGAGCAAAGGAAGGGGTAGCAGTAATGTTAAATGATCAGTTATGGAAGGAGAAAAGAGAATATGAATGTGTAAATTCAAGAATTATGTGGATTAAAGTAAAGGTTGGATGCGAGAAGTGGGTCATAATAAGCGTGTATGCACCTGGAGAAGAGAGGAATGCAGAGGAGAGAGAGAGATTTTGGGAGATGTTAAGTGAATGTATAGGAGCCTTTGAACCAAGTGAGAGAGTAATTGTGGTAGGGGACTTGAATGCTAAAGTAGGAGAAACTTTTAGAGAGGGTGTGGTAGGTAAGTTTGGGGTGCCAGGTGTAAATGATAATGGGAGCCCTTTGATTGAACTTTGTATAGAAAGGGGTTTAGTTATAGGTAATACATATTTTAAGAAAAAGAGGATAAATAAGTATACACGATATGATGTAGGGCGAAATGACAGTAGTTTGTTGGATTATGTATTGGTAGATAAAAGACTGTTGAGTAGACTTCAGGATGTACATGTTTATAGAGGGGCCACAGATATATCAGATCACTTTCTAGTTGTAGCTACACTGAGAGTAAAAGGTAGATGGGATACAAGGAGAATAGAAGCATCAGGGAAGAGAGAGGTGAAGGTTTATAAACTAAAAGAGGAGGCAGTTAGGGTAAGATATAAACAGCTATTGGAGGATAGATGGGCTAATGAGAGCATAGGCAATGGGGTCGAAGAGGTATGGGGTAGGTTTAAAAATGTAGTGTTAGAGTGTTCAGCAGAAGTTTGTGGTTACAGGAAAGTGGGTGCAGGAGGGAAGAGGAGCGATTGGTGGAATGATGATGTAAAGAGAGTAGTAAGGGAGAAAAAGTTAGCATATGAGAAGTTTTTACAAAGTAGAAGTGATGCAAGGAGGGAAGAGTATATGGAGAAAAAGAGAGAAGTTAAGAGAGTGGTGAAGCAATGTAAAAAGAGAGCAAATGAGAGAGTGGGTGAGATGTTATCAACAAATTTTGTTGAAAATAAGAAAAAGTTTTGGAGTGAGATTAACAAGTTAAGAAAGCCTAGAGAACAAATGGATTTGTCAGTTAAAAATAGGAGAGGAGAGTTATTAAATGGAGAGTTAGAGGTATTGGGAAGATGGAAGGAATATTTTGAGGAATTGTTAAATGTTGATGAAGATAGGGAAGCTGTGATTTCGTGTATAGGGCAAGGAGGAATAACATCTTGTAGGAGTGAGGAAGAGCCAGTTGTGAGTGTGGGGGAAGTTCGTGAGGCAGTAGGTAAAATGAAAGGGGGTAAGGCAGCCGGGATTGATGGGATAAAGATAGAAATGTTAAAAGCAGGTGGGGATATAGTTTTGGAGTGGTTGGTGCAATTATTTAATAAATGTATGGAAGAAGGTAAGGTACCTAGGGATTGGCAGAGAGCATGCATAGTTCCTTTGTATAAAGGCAAAGGGGATAAAAGAGAGTGCAAAAATTATAGGGGGATAAGTCTGTTGAGTGTACCTGGTAAAGTGTATGGTAGAGTTATAATTGAAAGAATTAAGAGTAAGACGGAGAATAGGATAGCAGATGAACAAGGAGGCTTTAGGAAAGGTAGGGGGTGTGTGGACCAGGTGTTTACAGTGAAACATATAAGTGAACAGTATTTAGATAAGGCTAAAGAGGTCTTTGTGGCATTTATGGATTTGGAAAAGGCGTATGACAGGGTGGATAGGGGGGCAATGTGGCAGATGTTGCAAGTGTATGGTGTAGGAGGTAGGTTACTGAAAGCAGTGAAGAGTTTTTACGAGGATAGTGAGGCTCAAGTTAGAGTATGTAGGAAAGAGGGAAATTTTTTCCCAGTAAAAGTAGGCCTTAGACAAGGATGTGTGATGTCACCGTGGTTGTTTAATATATTTATAGATGGGGTTGTAAGAGAAGTAAATGCGAGGGTCTTGGCAAGAGGCGTGGAGTTAAAAGATAAAGAATCACACACAAAGTGGGAGTTGTCACAGCTGCTCTTTGCTGATGACACTGTGCTCTTGGGAGATTCTGAAGAGAAGTTGCAGAGATTGGTGGATGAATTTGGTAGGGTGTGCAAAAGAAGAAAATTAAAGGTGAATACAGGAAAGAGTAAGGTTATGAGGATAACAAAAAGATTAGGTGATGAAAGATTGAATATCAGATTGGAGGGAGAGAGTATGGAGGAGGTGAACGTATTCAGATATTTGGGAGTGGACGTGTCAGCAGATGGGTCTATGAAAGATGAGGTGAATCATAGAATTGATGAGGGAAAAAGAGTGAGTGGTGCACTTAGGAGTCTGTGGAGACAAAGAACTTTGTCCTTGGAGGCAAAGAGGGGAATGTATGAGAGTATAGTTTTACCAACGCTCTTATATGGGTGTGAAGCGTGGGTGATGAATGTTGCAGCGAGGAGAAGGCTGGAGGCAGTGGAGATGTCATGTCTGAGGGCAATGTGTGGTGTGAATATAATGCAGAGAATTCGTAGTTTGGAAGTTAGGAGGAGGTGCGGGATTACCAAAACTGTTGTCCAGAGGGCTGAGGAAGGGTTGTTGAGGTGGTTCGGACATGTAGAGAGAATGGAGCGAAACAGAATGACTTCAAGAGTGTATCAGTCTGTAGTGGAAGGAAGGCGGGGTAGGGGTCGGCCTAGGAAGGGTTGGAGGGAGGGGGTAAAGGAGGTTTTGTGTGCGAGGGGCTTGGACTTCCAGCAGGCATGCGTGAGCGTGTTTGATAGGAGTGAATGGAGACAAATGGTTTTTAATACTTGACGTGCTGTTGGAGTGTGAGCAAAGTAACATTTATGAAGGGATTCAGGGAAACCGGCAGGCCGGACTTGAGTCCTGGAGATGGGAAGTACAGTGCCTGCACTCTGAAGGAGGGGTGTTAATGTTGCAGTTTAAAAACTGTAGTGTAAAGCACCCTTCTGGCAAGACAGTGATGGAGTGAATGATGGTGAAAGTTTTTCTTTTTCGGGCCACCCTGCCTTGGTGGGAATCGGCCGGTGTGATAATAAAAATAAAAAATAAAATTTAGAACAAGACAAATGAGATCTCCATGGGGAAGTGGAACAGAACACTTCCTCTGTAAATCATGCATGTCATAAGAGGAGACTAACCTGCCCGGAGCAAGGGGCTAGTAACCCTTTCTCCTGTACATGTTACTAAAGTTGAAAAATAAACTTTTCTTTTACTCTTTTGAGCCATCCAGCTTTGGTAATATATGGCAGGTTTGTTGAAAGAAGAAGAAGAGAAACAGAGATGAGATGATATTGATAAGATAGAATATAACAGCTCTCTGGGCACTAGTGATTATGCAGTACTGAACCTTAAGTACCTAGTGCAACTAAATGTAAAGGAAAATATAATGGGTGGAGTGTGTGAAAAACCAGATTTTATAAGGAAAAATTTCAAGTTGAGAGACTTCCTGAATGCAGAGGACTGGGACAGTGAACATAAGAACATAAGAAAGGAGGAACACTGCAGCAGGCCTGTTGGCCCATACTAGGCAGGTCCTTTACAATTCATCCCACTAACAAAACATTTGCCCAACCCAATTTTCAATGCTACCCAAGAAATAAGCTCTGATGTGCAAGCCCCACTCAAATCCAACCCCTCCCACTCATGTACTTATCCAACCTAAATTTGAAACTACCCAAAGTCCTAGCCTCAATAACCCAACTAGGTAGACTGTTCCACTCATCAACTACCATATTTCCAAACCAATACTTTCCTATGTCCTTTCTAAATCTAAACTTATCTAATTTAAATCCATTACTGCAGGTTCTCTCTTGGAGAGATATCCTCAAGACCTTATTAATATCCCCTTTATTAATACCTATCTCCCACTTATACACTTCGATCATGTGAATTGGAAGGCGAGCCAGTGAAATGGAGTACCTAGCTGGAAAATGTAGGGAAGCTTAGGACACCATACCATGAAGATTCAGAAACAAAAAAGAAAGAGCCACTGGCTCAACCAGAGATGCAGAGAGGCGAAAAAAAAAAAGTGTAATTGAGTGGAAAAAATACAGAAAGAAAAGAATAGACAAGAACAGAGAATTTAGCAGTTTGGCCAGAAATAAATATCTTCGTCTTTCAACAAACCGGCTGTATCCCACAGAGGCAGGGTGACCCAAAAAGAAAAAGAAGAGTTTCTCTTTTTAACTTTAGTAATGTATACAGGAGAAGGGGTTACTAGCCCCTTGCTCCCGGTATTTTAGTTGCATCTTACGACATGCATGGCTTAGGGAGGAAGAATTCTGTTCCACTTCACCATGGACAGGATAAAAACACAGACATCACAGTCCAGTACTGACACCCTGACTTGGACTGAATGCACAGATATTACAATATGGTCACTACCTTCCTTTATATTCTAAAAATAACAATACTTTCTAATCTTAGCAACCCATTATAACACTTTAAATAAAAGAATTACTATATTATTTCACTTACATGTTTTAATGGGCACCTCTGGTCTTGTGTACCTCTCTTTCATACACTTATAAATTATCCATATTTTACCTAACCAGCCATTCTACCTTGCCTTCACCATGATGAACCTTGCCCTTCCACCATGATGAACCTTGCCCTTCCACCATGATGAACCTTGCCCTTCCACCATGATGAACCTTGCCCTTCCACCATGATGAACCTTGCCCTTCCACCATGATGAACCTTGCCCTTCCACCATGATGAACCTTGCCTTCACCATGATGAACCTTGCCCTTCCACCATGATAAACCTTGCCCTTCCACCATGATGAACCTTGCCCTTCCACCATGATGAACCTTGCCCTTCCACCATGATGAACCTTGCCTTCACCATGATGAACCTTGCCCTTCCACCATGATAAACCTTGCCCTTCCACCATGATGAACCTTGCCCTTCCACCATGATGAACCTTGCCCTTCCACCATGATGAACCTTGCCTTCACCATGATGAACCTAGCCCTTCCACCATGATAAACCTTGCCCTTCCACCATGATGAACCTTGCCTTCACCATGATGAACCTTGCCCTTCCACCATGATAAACCTTGCCCTTCCACCATGATGAACCTTGCCCTTCCACCATGATGAACCTTGCCCTTCCACCATGATGAACCTTGCCTTCACCATGATGAACCTTGCCCTTCCACCATGATAAACCTTGCCCTTCCACCATGATGAACCTTGCCCTTCCACCATGATGAACCTTGCCCTTCCACCATGATGAACCTTGCCCTTCCACCATGATGAACCTTGCCCTTCCACCATGATGAACCTTGCCCTTCCACCATGATGAACCTTGCCCTTCCACCATGATGAACCTTGCCCTTCCACCATGATGAACCTTGCCCTTCCACCATGATGAACCTTGCCTTCACCATGATGAACCTTGCCCTTCCACCATGATGAACCTTGCCCTTCCACCATGATGAACCTTGCCCTTCCACCATGATGAACCTTGCCTTCACCATGATGAACCTTGCCCTTCCACCATGATGAACCTTGCCCTTCCACCATGATGAACCTTGCCCTTCCACCATGATGAACCTTGCCCTTCCACCATGATGAACCTTGCCCTTCCACCATGATAAACCTTGCCCTTCCACCATGATGAACCTTGCCTTCCCCATGATGAACCTTGCCCTTCCACCATGATAAACCTTGCCCTTCCACCATGATGAACCTTGCCTTCCCCATGATGTACCTTGCCCTTCCACCATGATAAACCTTGCCCTTCCACCATGATGAACCTTGCCTTCCCCATGATGAACCTTGCCCTTCCACCATGATAAACCTTGCCCTTCCACCATGATAAACCTTGCCCTTCCACCATGATGAACCTTGCCTTCACCATGATGAACCTTGCCCTTCCACCATGATAAACCTTGCCCTTCCACCATGATGAACCTTGCCTTCACCATGATGAACCTTGCCCTTCCACCATGATAAACCTTGCCCTTCCACCATGATGAACCTTGCCTTCCCCATGATGAACCTTGCCCTTCCACCATGATAAACCTTGCCCTTCCACCATGATGAACCTTGCCTTCCCCATGATGAACCTTGCCCTTCCACCATGATGAACCTTGCCCTTCCACCATGATAAACCTTGCCCTTCCACCATGATGAACCTTGCCTTCCCCATGATGAACCTTGCCCTTCCACCATGATAAACCTTGCCCTTCCACCATGATGAACCTTGCCTTCCCCATGATGAACCTTGCCCTTCCACCATGATAAACCTTGCCCTTCCACCATGATGAACCTTGCCTTCCCCATGATGAACCTTGCCCTTCCACCATGATAAACCTTGCCCTTCCACCATGATGAACCTTGCCTTCCCCATGATGAACCTTGCCCTTCCACCATGATAAACCTTGCCCTTCCACCATGATAAACCTTGCCCTTCCACCATGATGAACCTTGCCTTCACCATGATGAACCTTGCCCTTCCACCATGATAAACCTTGCCCTTCCACCATGATGAACCTTGCCTTCACCATGATGAACCTTGCCCTTCCACCATGATAAACCTTGCCCTTCCACCATGATGAACCTTGCCTTCCCCATGATGAACCTTGCCCTTCCACCATGATAAACCTTGCCCTTCCACCATGATGAACCTTGCCTTCCCCATGATGAACCTTGCCCTTCCACCATGATAAACCTTGCCCTTCCACCATGATGAACCTTGCCTTCACCATGATGAACCTTGCCCTTCCACCATGATAAACCTTGCCCTTCCACCATGATGAACCTTGCCTTCACCATGATGAACCTTGCCCTTCCACCATGATAAACCTTGCCCTTCCACCATGATGAACCTTGCCTTCACCATGATGAACCTTGCCCTTCCACCATGATAAACCTTGCCCTTCCACCATGATGAACCTTGCCTTCACCATGATGAACCTTGCCCTTCCACCATGATAAACCTTGCCCTTCCACCATGATGAACCTTGCCTTCACCATGATGAACCTTGCCCTTCCACCATGATAAACCTTGCCCTTCCACCATGATGAACCTTGCCTTCACCATGATGAACCTTGCCCTTCCACCATGATAAACCTTGCCCTTCCACCATGATGAACCTTGCCTTCCCCATGATGAACCTTGCCCTTCCACCATGATAAACCTTGCCCTTCCACCATGATGAACCTTGCCTTCACCATGATGAACCTTGCCCTTCCACCATGATAAACCTTGCCCTTCCACCATGATGAACCTTGCCTTCACCATGATGAACCTTGCCCTTCCACCATGATAAACCTTGCCCTTCCACCATGATGAACCTTGCCTTCACCATGATGAACCTTGCCCTTCCACCATGATAAACCTTGCCCTTCCACCATGATGAACCTTGCCTTCCCCATGATGAACCTTGCCCTTCCACCATGATAAACCTTGCCCTTCCACCATGATGAACCTTGCCTTCACCATGATGAACCTTGCCCTTCCACCATGATAAACCTTGCCCTTCCACCATGATGAACCTTGCCTTCACCATGATGAACCTTGCCCTTCCACCATGATAAACCTTGCCCTTCCACCATGATGAACCTTGCCTTCACCATGATGAACCTTGCCCTTCCACCATGATAAACCTTGCCCTTCCACCATGATGAACCTTGCCTTCACCATGATGAACCTTGCCCTTCCACCATGATGAACCTTGCCCTTCCACCATGATGAACCTTGCCTTCACCATGATGAACCTTGCCCTTCCACCGTGATAAGCCTTGCCCTGCCACCATGATGAACCTTGCCTTCACCATGATGAAACTAGCCCTTCCACCATGATTAACCTTGCCCTTCCACCATGATGAACCTTGCCTTCACCATGATGAACCTTGCCCTTCCACCATGATAAACCTTGCCCTTCCACCATGATGAACCTTGCCTTCACCATGATGAACCTTGCCCTTCCACCATGATGAACCTTGCCCTTCCACCATGATGAACCTTGCCTTCACCATGATGAACCTTGCCCTTCCACCATGATAAACCTTGCCCTTCCACCATGATGAACCTTGCCTTCACCATGATGAACCTTGCCCTTCCACCATGATGAACCTTGCCCTTCCACCATGATGAACCTTGCCTTCACCATGATGAACCTTGCCCTTCCACCATGATGAACCATGCCCTTCCACCATGATGAACCTTGCCCTTCCACCATGATGAACCTTGCCCTTCCACCATGATAAACCTTGCCCTTCCACCATGATGAACCTTGCCTTCACCATGATGAACCTTGCCCTTCCACCATGATGAACCTTGCCCTTCCACCATGATGAACCTTGCCTTCACCATGATGAACCTTGCCCTTCCACCATGATGAACCTTGCCCTTCCACCATGATGAACCTTGCCTTCACCATGATGAACCTTGCCCTTCCACCATGATAAACCTTGCCCTTCCACCATGATGAACCTTGCCTTCACCATGATGAACCTTGCCCTTCCACCATGATGAACCTTGCCCTTCCACCATGATGAACCTTGCCTTCACCATGATGAACCTTGCCCTTCCACCATGATGAACCTTGCCCTTCCACCATGATGAACCTTGCCCTTCCACCATGATGAACCTTGCCTTCACCATGATGAACCTTGCCCTTCCACCATGATAAACCTGGCCCTTCCACCATGATGAACCATTGAACCTTGCCTTCACCATGATAAACCTTGCCCTTCCACCATGATGAACCTTGCCCTTCCACCATGATGAACCTTGCCTTCACCATGATGAACCTTGCCCTTCCACCATGATGAACCTTGCCCTTCCACCATGATGAACCTTGCCCTTCCACCATGATGAACCTTGCCTTCACCATGATGAACCTTGCCCTTCCACCATGATGAACCTTGCCTTCACCATGATGAACCTTGCCCTTCCACCATGATGAACCTTGCCCTTCCACCATGATGAACCTTGCCTTCACCATGATGAACCTTGCCCTTCCACCATGATGAACCTTGCCCTTCCACCATGATGAACCTTGCCCTTCCACCATGATGAACCTTGCCTTCACCATGATGAACCTTGCCCTTCCACCATGATGAACCTTGCCCTTCCACCATGATGAACCTTGCCCTTCCACCATGATGAACCTTGCCCTTCCACCATGATAAACCTTGCCCTTCCACCATGATGAACCTTGCCTTCACCATGATGAACCTTGCCCTTCCACCATGATAAACCTTGCCCTTCCACCATGATGAACCTTGCCTTCACCATGATGAACCTTGCCCTTCCACCATGATGAACCTTGCCCTTCCACCATGATGAACCTTGCCCTTCCACCATGATGAACCTTGCCCTTCCACCATGATGAACCTTGCCCTTCCACCATGATGAACCTTGCCCTTCCACCATGATAAACCTTGCCCTTCCACCATGATGAACCTTGCCCTTCCACCATGATGAACCTTGCCCTTCCACCATGATGAACCTTGCCTTCACCATGATGAACCTTGCCCTTCCACCATGATAAACCTTGCCCTTCCACCATGATGAACCTTGCCCTTCCACCATGATGAACCTTGCCCTTCCACCATGATGAACCTTGCCCTTCCACCATGATGAACCTTGCCCTTCCACCATGATGAACCTTGCCCTTCCACCATGATGAACCTTGCCCTTCCACCATGATGAACCTTGCCCTTCCACCATGATGAACCTTGCCCTTCCACCATGATGAACCTTGCCCTTCCACCATGATGAACCTTGCCCTTCCACCATGATGAACCTTGCCCTTCCACCATGATGAACCTTGCCCTTCCACCATGATGAACCTTGCCCTTCCACCATGATGAACCTTGCCCTTCCACCATGATGAACCTTGCCCTTCCACCATGATGAACCTTGCCCTTCCACCATGATGAACCTTGCCCTTCCACCATGATGAACCTTGCCCTTCCACCATGATGAACCTTGCCCTTCCACCATGATGAACCTTGCCCTTCCACCATGATGAACCTTGCCCTTCCACCATGATGAACCTTGCCTTCACCATGATGAACCTTGCCCTTCCACCATGATGAACCTTGCCCTTCCACCATGATGAACCTTGCCCTTCCACCATGATGAACCTTGCCCTTCCACCATGATGAACCTTGCCCTTCCACCATGATGAACCTTGCCCTTCCACCATGATGAACCTTGCCCTTCCACCATGATGAACCTTGCCCTTCCACCATGATGAACCTTGCCCTTCCACCATGATGAACCTTGCCCTTCCACCATGATGAACCTTGCCCTTCCACCATGATGAACCTTGCCCTTCCACCATGATGAACCTTGCCCTTCCACCATGATGAACCTTGCCCTTCCACCATGATGAACCTTGCCCTTCCACCATGATGAACCTTGCCCTTCCACCATGATGAACCTTGCCCTTCCACCATGATGAACCTTGCCCTTCCACCATGATGAACCTTGCCCTTCCACCATGATGAACCTTGCCCTTCCACCATGATGAACCTTGCCCTTCCACCATGATGAACCTTGCCCTTCCACCATGATGAACCTTGCCCTTCCACCATGATGAACCTTGCCCTTCCACCATGATGAACCTTGCCCTTCCACCATGATGAACCTTGCCCTTCCACCATGATGAACCTTGCCCTTCCACCATGATGAACCTTGCCCTTCCACCATGATAAACTAGCCTCCCACCATGATAAACTAAGCTTCCCACTATGATGAACTAGCCTCCCACCATGATAAACTAGCCTCCCACCATGATAAACTAAGCTTCCCACTATGATAAACTAGCCTCCCACCATGATAAACTAGCCTCCCACCATGATAAACTAAGCTTCCCACTATGATAAACTAGCCTCCCACCATGATAAACTAGCCTCCCACCATGATAAACTAAGCTTCCCACTATGATAAACTAGCCTCCCACCATGATAAACTAGCCTCCCACCATGATAAACTAAGCTTCCCACTATGATAAACTAGCCTCCCACCATGATAAACTAGCCTCTCACCATGATAAACTAAGCTTCCAACTATGATAAACTAGCCTCCCACCATGATAAACTAGCCTCCCACCATGATAAACTAAGCTTCCCACTATGATAAACTAGCCTCCCACCATGATAAACTAGCCTCTCACCATGATAAACTAAGCTTCCCACTATGATAAACTAGCCTCCCACCATGATAAACTAGCCTCCCACCATGATAAACTAGCCTCTCACCATGATAAACTAAGCTTCCCACTATGATGAACTAGCCTCCCACCATGATAAACTAGCCTCCCACCATGATAAACTAGCCTCCCACCATGATAAACTAAGCTTCCCACTATGATGAACTAGCCTCCCACCATGATAAACTAGCCTCCCACCATGATAAACTAGCCTCCCACCATGATAAACTAAGCTTCCCACTATGATAAACTAGCCTCCCACCATGATAAACTAGCCTCCCACCATGATAAACTAAGCTTCCCACTATGATAAACTAGCCTCCCACCATGATAAACTAGCCTCCCACCATGATAAACTAAGCTTCCCACTATGATAAACTAGCCTCCCACCATGATAAACTAGCCTCCCACCATGATAAACTAGCCTCCCACCATGATAAACTAGCCTCCCACCATGATAAACTAGCCTCCCACCATGATAAACTAAGCTTCCCACTATGATAAACTAGGCTCCCACCATGATAAACTAGTGTCCCACCATGATAAACTAGCCTCCCACCATGATAAACTAGTGTCCCACTATGATAAACTAGCCTCCCACCATGATAAACTAGCGTCCCACTATGATAAACTAGTGTCCCACTATGATAAACTAGCCTCCCACCATGATAAACTAGCCTCCCACCATGATAAACTAGCCTCCCACCATGATAAACTAGCCTCCCACCATGATAAACTAGCCTCTCACCATGATAAACTAGCCTCCCACCATGATAAACTAGCCTCTCACCATGATAAACTAGCCTCCCACCATGATAAACTAGCCTCTCACCATGATAAACTAGCCTCCCACCATGATAAACTAGCCTCCCACCATGATAAACTAGCCTCCCACCATGATAAACTAGCCTCTCACCATGATAAACTAGCCTCCCACCATGATAAACTAGCCTCCCACCATGATAAACTAGCCTCTCACCATGATAAACTAGCCTCCCACCATGATAAACTAGCCTCTCACCATGATAAACTAGCCTCTCACCATGATAAACTAGCCTCCCACCATGATAAACTAGCCTCCCACCATGATAAACTAGCCTCCCACCATGATAAACTAGCCTCTCACCATGATAAACTAGCCTCCCACCATGATAAACTAGCCTCTCACCATGATAAACTAGCCTCCCACCATGATAAACTAGCCTCCCACCATGATAAACTAAGCTTCCCATTATGATAAACTAGCCTCCCACCATGATAAACTAGCCTCTCACCATGATAAACTAGCCTCCCACCATGATAAACTAGCCTCTCACCATGATAAACTAGCCTCCCACCATGATAAACTAGCCTCTCACCATGATAAACTAGCCTCCCACCATGATAAACTAGCCTCCCACCATGATAAACTAAGCTTCCCATTATGATAAACTAGCCTCCCACCATGATAAACTAGCCTCTCACCATGATAAACTAGCCTCCCACCATGATAAACTAGCCTCTCACCATGATAAACTAGCCTCCCACCATGATAAACTAGCCTCTCACCATGATAAACTAGCCTCCCACCATGATAAACTAGCCTCCCACCATGATAAACTAAGCTTCCCATTATGATAAACTAGCCTCCCACCATGATAAACTAGCCTCTCACCATGATAAACTAGCCTCCCACCATGATAAACTAGCCTCTCACCATGATAAACTAGCCTCCCACCATGATAAACTAGCCTCCCACCATGATAAACTAGCCTCCCACCATGATAAACTAGCCTCCCACCATGATAAACTAAGCTTCCCATTATGATAAACTAGCCTCCCACCATGATAAACTAGCCTCTCACCATGATAAACTAGCCTCCCACCATGATAAACTAGCCTCCCACCATGATAAACTAAGCTTCCCATTATGATAAACTAGCCTCCCACCATGATAAACTAGCCTCTCACCATGATAAACTAGCCTCCCACCATGATAAACTAGCCTCCCACCATGTTAAACTAGCCTCCCACCATGATAAACTAGCCTCCCACCATGATAAACTAGCCTCTCACCATGATAAACTAGCCTCCCACCATGATAAACTAGCCTCTCACCATGATAAACTAGCCTCCCACCATGATAAACTAGCCTCTCACCATGATAAACTAGCCTCCCACCATGATAAACTAGCCTCCCACCATGTTAAACTAGCCTCCCACCATGATAAACTAAGCCTCCTACCATGATAAACTAGCCTCTCACCATGATAAACTAGCCTCTCACCATGATAAACTAGCCTCTCACCATACCTTTACCTTTTGAAGAGTTTAAAGTTTTTCTCGTCTATTAGCAACCCACTGTAAACTTCTGAGTCTTCCACCTTGATATACCAGGTGTCTCTACCATGATGTCCCAGACATTCCATCATAATATCCAAAGTGAATCACCATAATGTCCAAAGCGAACTACCATAATGCTCACCAGTGAACCACCATGATGTCCTAGATTTGTACATTAGTGGGGGAAGAACATTACTTATAAATCTTATAAATTAACTTACCTAGAAAATCTCTCTGAAGGAGTACGGAATACTGATCGATCGGAGGGAGACGGAGTCAGCGAAGACTTGGAAGGTGTGATATTCAGGCACTGGTGACTGTGATGTTTGCTCACTGAGTTTTCTCCACTAGAACCGCTGCCGTTCCTCACCTTTTTAGCCCTGCTTCCTTCTTTATCTGGACCTCTCTCTACAATGGGCTCATCTGGAAAATTATTTTCGGTATTTGGTGTTCCCTTTCCAGTGCAGGGATAACGACCTCTGCCACCGATGTTGCTCTTGGGGCTCTCCTCTGAAGGAGGAGTGTTCTTGAGGCTCGAGGGGCTGTGTGTTGAAGACAAGGTGGATCCATGCTGAGACTCCCATATGAGAGGGTAAGCAAAAGGTGAAGATTCCCCAGTCTCATCTGAGGAAGTACCTCGAAACCTGGAAGATTTACTCAATTATGATTCTAATACAACTTTATAGAAATCATATATTTACTGTGTGTACGGAACTGCCAAGGTAAAAATAGCAAGAAATATGCTGTCTATCACCAGGTGCTCTGCTCTATATACAAGGAGCCAGAGATACTAGGAAATATTTCTTCAGAGTGCTAGATCAATGGAATGAATTTCAAGAGGATGTGCTAAGTGCTGCGATCATTGGAAACTCTAAAAAATTACATGAACAAATTACTGAAACCAAGACACCACGAGGACAGGTCTCCCCCCAAATCGTTGTGTAAGACCACAAGAAAGGAGGATCACTGCAGCAGGCCTACTGGCCCAAACTAGGCAAGTCCTTCTCAAACCAACTAGCAAAATTATTTGTTCAACTCATTTTTAATACTACCCAAGGAATGAGCTTCAATAACTCAATTACTCAGGTGCAAGTCCGACTCAAACCCAACTTCCTCATTCATGTATTTATCTAGCCTAAATCTGAAGCTAAGCAAGAGTTAAGCAAGTTATGCAAGAGTTTTTACAAGGCAGCCTGTTCCACTCATCAACTACTCTATACACAAATTTTCAGGTTTGGAACTGTTCCCATACTCAGTTTCACTACTACCCACCCTTCCAGTCTAATAAAACTGACTTCTGTTTAATCTCTGCTACAGTGACAGCAGCAGCAACCCAAACCTCACACCAGTTTACCTGGAGTTTACCTGGAGAGAGTTCCGGGGTCAACGCCCCCGCAGCCCGGTCTGTGACCAGGCCTCCTGGTGGAACAGATCACTTTCCTGTACATTATTATTATTATTTTTTTTTTAACAAACCGGCCGTATCCCACCAAGGCGGGGCGGCCCAAAAAGAAAAACAAAAGTTTCTCCTTTTAAATTTAGTAATTTATACAGGAGAAAGGGTTACTAACCCCTTGCTCCTATTATTATTATAATGAGAAATAAACACTAAACCCACAAAGGTCATACAACACCTTCCTGCACCATGCTGCAAACTATGCAGAACTCAGCTCAAACAAGTAGAACACTCCAGCAATTGACTTCTTTGTCAACCGCCAACAAAATGACACGAGTTAGGCCACAGACCCAATATTGAGTCAAGTAAGAACCAAAAATAACAGGTTTAAATTAGAGAAATTTAGATTTAGAAAGAACATAGATAAGTACTGGTTTTTCAAACAGTTGTCAATGAGGGGAATAATCTACCGAGTAGGGTAAGATTTTCTTTAGCTTTAAAAAGAGATTAGACAAATTGATGAGTGAGAAGTGCTGGGTGTGATTAGTACCTGAGGTATTTAAGAGAATTCTAGGGTAACTCTGGGAAAAGCTTGCACAAATAGGTGGGTGGGAATGGTTGATTATTTTATGAGGATCTACCTTTTATGGGCCAGTAGGCCTACTACAATGCTCCTCCATTTTTATATTCTAGGAAGAGCGTGCCCCAGAATCCTGTTCTTACCTGAATTTTCAAAATTTACCAACCTGGTGGATTCAGCTGGCTCATGATCACTTCCTGCTGAGGAGGTAGCTGAAGTTAAATTCATAATACAGCTGCAGCTGGAAATACAGCAGAGACATCTGGTGCTGTAACAGAAAATGCAGCAATCTTATTCAATCCACTTTTTTTAACAATGAAATTAAAAAAGTCAAGAACTCTTGATTAATTCCTCTCTCTCACTAGCCTTCTTGTTCCTCCTTATTTCTTAAATCTCTCTCACCCACATTAAGTGTAAGACAGGGTAGACCATTCAGCTCAAACCCACGGACATGTTTAGTATGCTCTGTGATACCAGTACTGCACCTGCTTCACTGTATACTGTGATACCAGTACTGCACCTGCTTCACTGTATACTGTGATACCAGTACTGCACCTGTTTCAGTGTATACTGTGATACCAGTACTGCACCTGCTTCAGTGTATACTGTGATACCAGTACTGCACCTGCTTCACTGTATACTGTGATACCAGTACTGCACCTGCTTCACTGTATACTGTGATACCAGTACTGCACCTGTTTCAGTGTATACTGTGATACCAGTACTGCACCTGCTTCACTGTATACTGTGATACCAGTACTGCACCTGCTTCACTGTATACTGTGATACCAGTACTGCACCTGCTTCACTGTATACTGTGATACCAGTACTGCACCTGTTTCAGTGTATACTGTGATACCAGTACTGCACCTGCTTCACTGTATACTGTGATACCAGTACTGCATCTGTTTCAGTGTATACTGTGATACCAGTACTGCACCTGTTTCAGTGTATACTGTGATACCAGTACTGCACCTGCTTCACTGTATACTGTGATACCAGTACCTGCTTCACTGTATACTGTGATACCAGTACTGCACCTGTTTCAGTGTATACTGTGATACCAGCACCTGCTTCACTGTATACTGTGATACCAGTACTCACCTGCTTCACTGTATACTGTGATACCAGTACTGCACCTGCTTCACTGTATACTGTGATACCAGTACTGCACCTGCTTCACTGTATACTGTGATACCAGTACTGCACCTGCTTCACTGTATACTGTGATACCAGTACTATCTTCACTGTATACTGTGATACCAGTACTGCACCTGCTTCATTAACTAAGGCAATATAATCTTTCTGAAGCTGCACATAAATACATGATACAAATGGTGACCCTAGCAATCCGCCTGGCCAGAGTCCACGCTTATATTGTAAAGAAAATCTCATATGATATAGACTTGTGTTATTTACCCATATAAAGATTATTATTATTTGACTTAACAACTCAGACTTACACGAAGATTATTACAGTGGACCCCCGGTTACCGATATTTTTTCATTCCAGAAGTATGTTCAGGTGCCAGTACTGACCGAATTTGTTCCCATAAGGAATATTGTGAAGTAGATTAGTCCATTTCAGACCCCAAACATACACATACAAACGCACTTACATAAATACACTTATATAATTGGTCGCATTGGGAGCTGATCGTTAAGCGGGGGTCCACTGTATATTAGATTGAGGAATATTTTTGACACATTGGCCATTTCCCACCAAGGCAGGGTGACCCAAAAAAGAATACTTTCATCATCACTCACTCCATCTCCGTTTTGCCAGAGGCATGCTGATACTACAGTTCAAAAGCTACAACATATCTCCACCCGTCCTTCAAGGAAATGTGTAGATAAAATCTCAAGCTTTAGTTGGATGGTTGTATGAGTTTACTGAAAGTTGTTGCTGTGTGGTCCACCGCCCGACATCACAACCTCCCCGAGTAACCACTTTATACAGCTAATCAACTGTTTGTCTCTGAGGATCTTACTAGTCTGGAGTAGCAAAATTATAGTGATCTGACTTAACTGTATCAACTCTAAACAATCTACAACCACATAAATCTGTTAATCCTCTAGCAGACATTCTGATGGACAGAGCTGGTAGTACCAACGATCAACAATCACATAAATCTGCTAATCCTCTAGCAGACACATCTCATTACTGCTGGATAATGCTGGTGGTCCTGACATTGACCAATATAATACATATTGCACATACCGCAGCTTACAAACCTATTGGTCAGGTGTGATTTCTTACTCCGCTGACGTATCTTCCGAGGGTCTAGGTTTTCCTGACCCTCCTGCTCTTCTGGGATCATCTGACATTTATGGTACCTGTAAAACATTTATACAAGCTATATCACTTATATACTACATTAGATAAATAGTAAAAGTGCAAAAATCAAGAACCCATCATCATCATCATCAAGGCCCCTACATCCTTGAAGAAAGATCAAGGTATATTAAAACATACCGTGAACCCTTGATTTAACATACTAATGGGGTGGAGGGTGGCCATTAAAGTCAAATTATAATATTTTTCAATGACTGTATCAATAATGAACAATTATGAATTTAATGGATTTAGTTTGTTAAATCTGAAAATAAATTTATGCAGCAAACTAAAACAATAACAGCCTATTCTTATTTAACAGATTTATTTAAATAAAAAATTGAGTGTAAACGTAATCAATTCAGATTTAACAGATGCTGCTAAATAACAAATTAAGCATAAATGTAACAGTCAATTCTGATTTAACAGACTTTCTCTCTTGCTTGTATTATATAGCCACAGATTTCAGCCATAAAATCTGAAAATCCATTAAATTGGAGTCCAGAAAACCGACACTACTGCAACAGGCACGACGAAGCTCACTTATATGGCGTTGCTGATGACTGCGACATCGGCGAAGACGACACAGGTAGATGTATCTGTTGTAGGGGTCGTCGAGTTGGCTGCGGCGTGGCCGAACACTGCACGACTCCGACTTCCTCTTCTACATTAGTCTCAACTCCATACTGGAGGTTTTCACTAGATTTAACCTCCATTTAAAATGCAAACCTAAAATGAAAAATGAAAATGATAAAATAATTAAATTTCTATCTCCCGCCCCCCCAAAAAAAGCTTACGATAGATAAATTTTTTTTGTAAGTGAAAATGAATAAAAAACGAGTGGAAAATTTAATATATTTTGTACATGTGGCAGGTGTAAGGTGACTAATACCCAGGTACCTACTTACTGCTAGGTGAACACTGACAGCAGGTGTAAGGTGACTAATACCCAGGTACCTACTTACTGCTAGGTGAACACTGACAGCAGGTGTAAGGTGACTAATACCCAGGTACCTACTTACTGCTAGGTGAACACTGACAGCAGGTGTAAGGTGACTAATACCCAGGTACCTACTTATTCTAGGTGAACACTGACAGCAGGTGTAAGGTGACTAATACCCAGGTACCTACTTACTGCTAGGTGGACACTGATAGCATTCATAAGGTGGCTAACATCTAGGTACCTACTTACTGCTAGGTGAACACTGACAGCAGGTGTAAGGTAACTAACACCCAGGTACCTACTTACTGCTACGTGAACACTGACAGCAGGTGTAAGGTGACTAACACCCAGGTACCTACTTACTGCTAGGTGAACACTGACAGCTGGTGTAAGGTGACTAACACCCAGGTACCTACTTACTGCTAGGTGAACACTGACAGCAGGTGTAAGGTAACTAACACCCAGGTACCTACTTACTGCTAGGTGAACACTGACAGCAGGTGTAAGGTGACTAACACCCAGGTACCTACTTACTGCTAGGTGAACACTGACAGCAGGTGTAAGGTGACTAACACCCAGGTACCTACTTACTGCTAGGTGAACACTGACAGCAGGTGTAAGGTGACTAACACCCAGGTACCTACTTACTGCTAGGTGAACACTGACAGCAGGTGTAAGGTGACTAACACCCAGGTACCTACTTACTGCTAGGTGAACACTGACAGCAGGTGTAAGGTGACTAACACCCAGGTACCTACTTAATGCCAGGTGAACACTGACAGGTGTAAGGTGACTAACACCCAGGTACCTACTTAATGCCAGGTGAACACTGACAGGTGTAAGGTGACTAACACCCAGGTACCTACTTAGTGCTAGGTGAACACTGACAGCAGGTGTAAGGTGCTAACACCCAGGTACCTACTTACTGCTAGGTGTAAGGTAACTAACACAAAGGTACCTACTTACTGCTAGGTGAACACTGACAGCAGGTGTAAGGTAACTAACACCCAGGTACCTACTTACTGCTAGGTGAACACTGACAGCAGGTGTAAGGTGACTAACACCCAGGTACCTACTTACTGCTAGGTGAACACTGACAGCAGGTGTAAGGTAACTAACACCCAGGTACCTACTTACTGCTAGGTGAACACTGACAGCAGGTGTAAGGTGACTAACACCCAGGTACCTACTTACTGCTAGGTGAACACTGACAGCAGGTGTAAGGTAACTAACACCCAAGTACCTACTTACTGCTAGGTGAACACTGACAGCAGGTGTAAGGTGAGCAACACCCAGGTACCTACTTACTGCTCAGTACACCCGTGCCGGGGATCGAACCCGGGTCCTCTCGGTTGAGCCAATATATGGGAAGCTCTACACCCGTAGGGGGGTCACCAGTTCCATTCCCTGGGATCAAGAGCCCTCAGAAGCACCAGAGACACTCCAGTAGGGGACATAATCACCGGGGAGCGCTAAACCCGTACGAGACCAACATATTTGAACGGGAGGAATGTGGGGTTTTTGATCCAAGGTGACTGAAGTAATAAAAGTTATTTAGTGATAATTTAAAGGAAAAAATAACCATAAATAAAGCTGAAATTAAGACAATAAAGCTGAAGTTGAAGGTTTAATTTACCTGAGAAATAAAGCTGAAATTAAGACAATAAAGCTGAAGCTCAAGGTTTAATTTACCTGAGAAATAAAGCTGTGGTAGTTACCTCTCACCTGGGTCATTAACCGAGTCTAATTACCCACCAACAACCTCAAAAATTAACTAAAATAACACAGCAGCAGCAGTAGCAGTTGGCGGCCATGTTTACCTCCTTAAGTCTTAACATCTTCTTAATTTATATTATTATTGTTATTATTATTGTTATTATTGCTATTATTATATATTATTATTATATATTATTATATTATTATTATATTATTATTACTCTTATGTGAATATTTTGGTGTTTTTTTTAAGTTTTGAGGTTTTATAAAATGTTTACCTCCTCAACCTAAAGTCTTAACATCTTCTTAATTTATATTGTTATTGTTATTATTATAGTTATTATTATTATTATTATTATTATTATTATTATTATTATCAGTAGATTATTATATTTTTATTATAATATTATTACTCTTATGCGAATATTTTGATGTTTTTTTTAAGTTTTGAGGTTTTATAAAATGTTTTTTTTTTTGTAAGCTAGAGACCTGGTGTATAAATATTATTATACTGTGTTAATATTGTTAATACTATGTTAATATTGTTATTACTATATTAGTGTTGTTAATGTTAATATTGTTAATACTATGTTAATATTGTTATTACTATATTAGCGTTGTTAATGCTGTATAAACTTTGTTAATGCTGTATTAACATTGTTAATGCTCTATTAACATTGTTAATGCTGTATTAACATTGTTAATGCTATATTAACATTGTTAATGCTGTATTAACATTGTTAATGCTGTATTAACATTGTTAATGCTGTATTAACATTGTTAATGCTGTATTAACATTGTTAATGCTGTATTAACATTGTTAATGCTATATTAACATTGTTAATGCTGTATTAACATTGTTAATGCTATATTAACATTATTAATGCTATATTAACATTATTAATGCTATATTAACATTGTTAATGCTACATTAACATTGTTAATGCTATATTAACATTGTTAATGTTATATTAACATTGTTAATGCTATATTAACATTGTTAATGCTGTATTAACATTGTTAATGCTATATTAACATTATTAATGCTATATTAACATTATTAATGCTCTATTAACATTGTTAATGCTGTATTAACATTGTTAATGCTGTATTAACATTGTTAATGCTGTATTAACATTGTTCACACTATATTAACATTGTTAATGCTGTATTAACATTGTTAATGCTGTATTAACATTGTTCACACTATATTAACATTGTTAATGCTATATTAACATTGTTAATGCTGTATTAACATTGTTCACACTATATTAACAATGTTAATGCTATATTAACATTGTTAATGCTGTATTAACATTGTTCACACTATATTAACATTGTTAATGCTGTATTAACATTGTTAATGCTGTATTAACATTGTTCACACTATATTAACATTGTTAATGCTATATTAACATTGTTAATGCTGTATTAACATTGTTCACACTATATTAACATTGTTAATGCTATATTAACATTGTTAATGCTGTATTAACATTGTTAATGCTGTATTAACATTGTTAATGCTGTATTAACATTGTTCACACTATATTAACATTGTTAATGCTGTATTAACATTGTTAATGCTGTATTAACATTGTTCACACTATATTAACATTGTTAATGCTATATTAACATTGTTAATGCTGTATTAACATTGTTCACAATATATTAACATTGTTAATGCTATATTAACATTGTTAATGCTGTATTAACATTGTTCACACTATATTAACATTGTTAATGCTGTATTAACATTGTTAATGCTGTATTAACATTGTTCACACTATATTAACATTGTTAATGCTATATTAACATTGTTAATGCTGTATTAACATTGTTCACACTATATTAACATTGTTAATGCTATATTAACATTGTTAATGCTGTATTAACATTGTTCACACTATATTAACATTGTTAATGCTATATTAACATTGTTAATGCTGTATTAACATTGTTAATGCTGTATTAACATTGTTCACACTATATTAACATTGTTAATGCTATATTAACATTGTTAATGTTATATTAACATTGTTAATGCTATATTAACATTGTTAATGCTATATTAACATTGTTAATGCTGTATTAACATTGTTCACACTATATTAACACTATTAATACTATATTAACACAGTTATCACTATATTTAACATTATTAACATTAAATAATATTAATAATGGTAAACTGATAATAGTTAAAATAGAGATAAATAACGACCAGTCCCTCGGGAAAATAGATAAGGTGATAGATTTTTTTTTATTGTATTTGCATTTTTATATAGTAATTATAATTTATTTTTCATATTAATGTATTTTTAATTAACACATATTTGCTATTTTTGTAATTTTAGATAAAATAAGAAATATGATAGTATGTATGCCCAGGGCTTACACCTTTAACATTCAGTAAATTTATTTATAATAAACTCAATTAAACTTTAAGAAAATAATTAATAAAATTAATATTAATAGGTTGAAAGAATAATTTAGTTATAATAATTAGAAATTCATTGGAATAAACATTGAAAAGATGCTAGCAAAAAAAAAAAAAAAAAACGCTGCCCCATCACAGTGTATATGCTCTGAAAGTTTATATTAATAACTATTTAAGGTAATAAAATATTTTCGACAGGTTTTGAGCACACGACATGCAGCATCATGCAGTAGATAGGCTTTAAACCTCGCTAACCAAGTAAGCATCTCTCTCTCTCTCTCTCCCTCCTCGGCCATTTTGAACTCTGCAGATGTGTTCATTTTATCCATTAATTACTAAATCATCGATGCCCGGAGATAATATTAACAAATCACAACAGAAGAACAATGTCTCCAACAATAACTAGAACAAACGGTAGAACATTATTGTTCTCCAGATAGCGAGGAAAACGTCTAAAACAGAGGTTCACAACCCAGACGAAAATGGCGCTGGTGTATAGACAGGAATAATAAAATTAATTAGAAATATTTTTAATTGACTTAGAGGGTTGAGGAGCTTAGAATTATAAACCCGGAGGGTTAGTAAGCCAGTCACTGCTCTGGTTTGTTTCCCCAGGATGCTACCCACACCAGGTACCTACTTACTGCTAGGTGAACACTGACAGCAGGTGTAAGGTAACTAACACCCAGGTACCTACTTACTGCTAGGTGAACACTGACAGCAGGTGTAAGGTGACTAACACCCAGGTACCTACTTACTGCTAGGTGAACACTGACAGCTGGTGTAAGGTGACTAACACCCAGGTACCTACTTACTGCTAGGTGAACACTGACAGCAGGTGGAAGGTAACTAACACCCAGGTACCTACTTACTGCTAGGTGAACACTGACAGCAGGTGTAAGGTGACTAACACCCAGGTACCTACTTACTGCTAGGTGAACACTGACAGCTGGTGAAAGGTAACTAACCCAGGTACCTACTTACTGCTAGGTGAACACTGACAGCAGGTGTAAGGTAACTAACCCAGGTACCTACTTACTGCTAGGTGAACACTGACAGCAGGTGTAAGGTGACTAACACCCAGGTACCTACTTACTGCTAGGTGAACACTGACAGCAGGTGTAAGGTGACTAACACCCAGGTACCTACTTACAGCTAGGTGAACACTGACAGCAGGTGGAAGGTAACTAACACCCAGGTACCTACTTACTGCTAGGTGAACACTGACAGCAGGTGTAAGGTGACTAACACCCAGGTACCTACTTACTGCTAGGTGAACACTGACAGCAGGTGTAAGGTAACTAACACCCAGGTTCCTACTTACTGCTAGGTGAACACTGACAGCTGGTGTAAGGTGACTAACACCCAGGTACCTACTTACTGCTAGGTGAACACTGACAGCAGGTGTAAGGTGACTAACACCCAGGTACCTACTTACTGCTAGGTGAACACTGACAGCAGGTGTAAGGTGACTAACACCCAGGTACCTACTTACTGCTAGGTGAACACTGACAGCAGGTGTAAGGTAACTAACACCCAGGTACCTACTTACTGCTAGGTGAACACTGACAGCAGGTGTAAGGTAACTAACCAAGGTACCTACTTACTGCTAGGTGAACACTGACAGCAGGTGTAAGGTGACTAACACCCAGGTACCTACTTACTACTAGGTGAACACTGACAGCAGGTGTAAGGTAACTAACGCCCAGGTACCTACTTACTGCTAGGTGAACACTGACAGCAGGTGTAAGGTAACTAACACCCAGGTACCTACTTACTGCTAGGTGAACACTGACAGCAGGTGTAAGGTGCTAACACCCAGGTACCTACTTACTGCTAGGTGAACACTGACAGCAGGTGTAAGGTGCTAACACCCAGGTACCTACTTACTGCTAGGTGAACACTGACAGCAGGTGTAAGGTAACTAACCCAGGTACCTACTTACTGCTAGGTGAACACTGACAGCAGGTGTAAGGTGACTAACACCCAGGTACCTACTTACTGCTAGGTGAACACTGACAGCTGGTGTAAGGTGACTAACACCCAGGTACCTACTTACTGCTAGGTGAACACTGACAGCTGGTGTAAGGTGACTAACACCCAGGTACCTACTTACTGCTAGGTGAACACTGACAGCAGGTGTAAGGTAACTAACACCCAGGTACCTACTTACTGCTAGGTGAACACTGACAGCAGGTGTAAGGTGACTAACACCCAGGTACCTACTTACTGCTAGGTGAACACTGACAGCAGGTGTAAGGTAACTAACACCCAGGTACCTACTTACTGCTAGGTGAACACTGACAGCAGGTGTAAGGTAACTAACACCCAGGTACCTACTTACTGCTAGGTGAACACTGACAGCAGGTGTAAGGTGACTAACACCCAGGTACCTACTTACTGCTAGGTGAACACTGACAGCAGGTGTAAGGTAACTAACACCCAGGTACCTACTTACTGCTAGGTGAACACTGACAGCAGGTGTAAGGTAACTAACACCCAGGTACCTACTTACTGCTAGGTGAACACTGACAGCAGGTGTAAGGTAACTAACACCTAGGTACCTACTTACTGCTAGGTGAACACTGACAACAGGTGTAAGGTAACTAACACCCAGGTACCTACTTACTGCTAGGTGAACACTGACAGCAGGTGTAAGGTAACTAACACCCAGGTACCTACTTACTGCTAGGTGAACACTGACAGCAGGTGTAAGGTAACTAACACCCAGGTACCTACTTACTGCTAGGTGAAGACTGACAGCAGCTGTAAGGTAACTAACACCCAGGTACCTACTTACTGCTAGGTGAACACTGACAGCAGGTGTAAGGTAACTAACACCCAGGTACCTACTTACTGCCAGGTGAACACTGACAGCAGGTGTAAGGTAACTAACATCCAGGTACCTACTTACTGCTAGGTGAACACTGACAGCAGCTGTATGGTGACTAACACCCAGGTACCTACTTACTGCTAGGTGAACACTGACAGCAGCTGTATGGTGACTAACACCCAGGTACCTACTTACTGCTAGGTGAACACTGACAGCAGCTGTATGGTGACTAACACCCAGGTACCTACTTACTGCTAGGTGAACACTGACAGCAGGTGTAAGGTAACTAACACCCAGGTACCTACTTACTGCTAGGTGAACACTGACAGCAGCTGTAAGGTAACTAACACCCAGGTACCTACTTACTGCTAGGTGAACACTGACAGCAGGTGTAAGGTAACTAACACCCAGGTACCTACTTACTGCTAGGTGAACACTGACAGCAGGTGTAAGGTAACTAACACCAAGGTACCTACTTACTGCTAGGTGAACACTGACAGCTGGTGTAAGGTGACTAACACCCAGGTACCTACTTACTGCTAGGTGAACACTGACAGCAGCTGTGAGGTAACTAACACCCAGGTACCTACTTACTGCTAGGTGAACACTGACAGCAGGTGTAAGGTAACTAACACCCAGGTACCTACTTACTGCTAGGTGAACACTGACAGCAGCTGTAAGGTAACTAACACCCAGGTACCTACTTACTGCTAGGTGAACACTGACAGCAGCTGTAAGGTAACTAACACCCAGGTACCTACTTACTGCTAGGTGAACACTGACAGCAGGTGTAAGGTAACTAACACCCAGGTACCTACTTACTGCTAGGTGAACACTGACAGCAGGTGTAAGGTACCTAACACCCAGGTACCTACTTACTGCTAGGTGAACACTGACAGCAGGTGTAAGGTGACTAACATCCAGGTACCTACTTACTGCTAGGTGAACACTGACAGGTACCAGTGACATAACCTGGTAAATTCACACCGTTTGTGTGAAAGGCCCAAAATAAACCACTTTTTGGGGTTTTATTGGTTTATACTGCAGCGCTGAATGACCCTTATTGGTTTAGCGCTTAGTAATGACTATAATAAATTGGTTTATAGTTGGTTTAATTCTATTAAATTTGCTACGTGAAACCACAAAAAAAAAATTTCCTGGGCATGAGTTTATAAAATTGTTTACCATTAAAAGTTGAAAGAGAAAATGGTTTTGAATTAAAGAAAACTGACTTTTTTAGGGTAACTATTCTAATTTTATATTGACCTCTAATGTTTGTTGCAGTCACAATTTTCAGTGTTTTTAAGAGTATTGCGATTTAGCATCCGCTCCTTCCTCCTGGATCAAGAGACACTGACCATCTGGGAACACTCCGTCAAGTTAGGATATACTGATTCAGTGGTAATAGGTTATTTTTGACTTGTTTCTGTCAGACTTCTTTTAGGGACATCACAGTTAAGATAAGATAAGATTTCGTTCGGATTTTTAACCCCGGAGGGTTAGCCACCCAGGATAACCCAAGAAAGTCAGTGCGTCATCGAGGACTGTCTAACTTATTTCCATTGGGGTCCTTAATCTTGTCCCCCAGGATGCGACCCACACCAGTCGACTAACACCCAGGTACCTATTTGCTGCTAGGTGAACAGGACAACAGGTGTAAGGAAACGTGTCGAAATGTTTCCACCCGCCGGGAATCGAACCCGGGCCCTCCGTGTGTGAAGCGGGAGCTTTACCCTCCCGGTATATTTGTGTATCTAAATATATTTACAAGCGGGACTCACCACTGTTAATCAAAATTACTTTAAGTTACACTTTTATTTTTGTGAAAGTGGTGGAGGGGTAAGCCAGTGGAAGGCCTCGGTCAGATGACTAAAAGCTCCAGCTGTGGGTCATCATATTACTAAGACCAGTGTCAGGAAACACTTGGGACTTCTGCGCCATTCTTCGGATGTGGACGTCTTTCTCTCGCCTGAGTATGAGTGAGAAATTTCCACCGTTCTCACTGGGACGCTTGTCCTCATCTATTTTGCCCGCCGGCCACTACAGGACGGGCACCGGTTTATCGGTTTACTTATAGCCAGCTCCGTTTTTTCCGCTCTGCGGATAATTCTTTATCGATGTTTGGTGGGCAGCCAGTTACTGAACTCAGGTGGGAGTGTGGGCGTCCCTCTCTGCTGGGACTTGGCAAGGGCGTTCCTCTCTGCTGGGACTTGGCAAAGGCGTTCCTCTCTGCTGGGACTTGGCAAGGGCGTTCCTCTCTGCTGGGGCTTGACAAGGGCGTCCCACTCTGCTGGAACTTGACAAGGGCGTCCCACAGTGCTGGAACTTGACAAGGGCGTCCCACAGTGCTGGAACTTGACAAGGGCGTCCCACAGTGCTGGAACTTGACAAGGGCGTCCCACACTGCTGGAACTTGACAAGGGCGTCCCTCTCTGCTGGGACTTGGCACGGGCGTTCCTCTCTGCTGGGACTTGGCAAGGGCGTTCCTCTCTGCTGGGACTTGGCAAGGGCGTTCCTCTCTGCTGGGACTTGGCAAGGGCATCCCTCTCTGCTGGGACTTGGCAAGGGCGTCCCTCTCTGCTGGGACTTGGCAAGGGCGTCCCTCTCTGCTGGGACTTGGCAAGGGCGTCCACCGGATCTAAGTGGAAACTTAAGTTACTGTCTCTGTTTACAAAGGAACTTGTGTTCCTTTTCTCTCATCGTCCAGCCTTAGGCAACAATTTTTCCTGGAACCATCGAGAAGTCGGGCTCGATACAGCGTATGCTGCCAGTGGCCCTGATGAACCCAACAAAGAAAGAAATAAAACACTTGTCCTGTTTCCTGACAAACCTGACCTAACCTAACCTACCAGAAGCTCCAGCTCTGGATCATCATATAACTATGACCAGTGTCAGGAAACACTTGTTCTGTTTCCTGACAAACCTGACCTAACCTAACCTACCAAAAGTCCCTGGACTCGTTAAGTAGGTACCTGGGTGGTAGTCGACTGTTGTGGGTGGCATCCCGGGGGACAAGATTAACCTTAATTTGTCAGATCAGGTCAGGTTTGTCAGGAAACACAAGTGTTTCCTGACGCTGGTCTTTGTAATATGATGACCCACAGCTGGAGATTTTGGTCATCTGAGCGAGGCCTTACGCTGGCTTACCCCTCCACCAGTTTGGTAATGAGTGTCTCAGCCTGGAGAGGTGATGCATGACCTACATACCTGGAGCTTACCTGGAGAGAGTTCCGGGGGTCAACGCCCCCGCGGCCCGGTCTGAGACCAGGCCTCATGGTGGATCAGGGTCTGATCAATCAGGCTGTTACTGCTGGCCACACGCAACCCGATGTACGAACCACAGCCCGGTTGGTCAGGTACTGACTTAGGTGCCTGTCCAGTGCCTTCTTGAAGACAACCAGGGGTCTATTGGTAATCCCCTTTATACCTGGAGAGTGTTCCGGAGTCAACGACCCCGTGGCCCGATCCATGACCAGAGATATATACTTCACAGTATATATCTCTGTATATATAGAGTTCAATCAGTATTTTAGGTATTAAAATATTCTTGACTGGTGGTGAACGGATGCTTTAAGACCCTCGTGTACTAGATAAACATTAAACATTACATATATTCTTGTATGTCCCGTAGCTCGGTTGGTAGCACACTCAGCTCACACAGTCAGGTCCGTGTTTCGATTCCCGGTACGGCTGGAAACATTAGGGCGTTTAAGACACCTGCTGTCCATGTTCACCCATCGGTAAAATGGGTACCTGGGTGTTAGTGGACTGGTGTGGGTGGCATCCTGGGTGTTAGTGGACTGGTGTGGGTCACATCCTGGGTGTTAGTGGACTGGTGTGGGTCACATCCTGGGTGTTAGTGGACTGGTGTGGGTGGCATCCTGGGTGTTAGTGGACTGGTGTGGGTGGCATCCTGGGGACAAAATTAACCTAAGTTGTGGGAAATGCTCTACATAACCAGAGACTTTCTATATAGTATGTCAGTGTGTCAGCTATTTTTGTCCTTTAAAAATATGTGTAGTGGGGCCATGTCATAATAATAATAATAATAATAATAATAATAATTGTAATAATATATCAGCATGACACACTGTAGAGATGGGTGACAGTTGTGTATATAAGAAACAGAGTTATGTAGATCATTTGAGGCAAGATATTACTTGTGATGGTCTCACTGGGACTGCTCAGCACCCCGTCCCAATCACTGATGAGAAGACAATGTGAGAGGCAGCAAATAAGATCCCTGAGGGACTCCTGTGTATACACTGGAGCAGATAAAGTGGGGTAGAGGTGGGCCATATGTTACCAGGAGTTTTGTACACCTCCAGAAAACTGAAAACCAGCCACCAGTCCTGAATGGAGGTGATATTAGTATATTTATATATATATACTATACTGTTTAGTGGAAGTTTGTGTATGTGAGGGAGGAATCGAAGTTGTGGTGGAAGTGTTTAGTGGTAATTATGATGACTTTGTCACTGAACTTGACAGTGAAGATTATAGTCATTAATGGCATGTTACAAACTAAGGTGCCAAGACGCTGTACGACTCGTGTCATTTTCTTTTATTTCTCTCCCACCCAAGATACATTCCTAACATTTATAACTTTATTCGTTAAATACGAAAGAATACTTCATTGCTGTAACACACTCAAGGTATAAATGTTACAGGTAAACTTGTGTAATTAAAAGAAAGTGAAAAGTCAGAGGTGTTAACTCCTTAGTTCCTCACTGCTAGCCTACGAGGCTGCGTTAGTTGACCACAATATCTGGAAGGTGGTGTGTTGTACCTCTCCACTTAACGTTTGTGACTTGAACTACTCCTCAAACAAGGTCACAGCGACCTTTTGCAAAGTTAAACAACTTTATAAGCAAGTAAGTTGAGTGTTGAGGCTCTGTGAGTGTGGAGGTAGGAGAGAGGGACCTGGGTTGTATGGTGTGGTAACAGGCTCATTACTTGTGATTACTGGCATTGACATCACCACATTAGTCACTGTGGCCAAGGTTGTCAGTTCCCAGTCACAGGCGTCAGTAGCTGACACTCGTTAGGACATGAGGGAGCTGTCGGTTGCCCTTTCCCATGACATAAGGAAGCTTCTGGCTGTTCTTTCCCTGAAGACAGTAGCTTTCACCTGCCCTTTCCCAGGAGAGAGAAGCTGTCAGCTGTCTTTTCATAGGACAGGCTATCAGTGCTTTCTCAAAGACACAAGCTGTCAGATGTCTTCCTGAGAGCACAAGGAAGCCGTCAGTTGTAGACTTCAGGGCACAAGCTGTCTGCTGCCCTCCCTAAACAATTAATCTGGAAGCCTAGAATACGATTTCTGTCAGATGTCCCTTTACCAAGATAAGAAAGCTGTCAGCTGCCCCTTTACTAAGACAAGAAAGCTGTCAGCTGCCCCTTTACTAAGACAAGAAAGCTGTCAGCTGCCCCTTTACCAGGGCACAAGGAAGCTGTACAATAGTCAATAGCTTGCTGACAGGGCGACAGCTGACAGCTTCCTTGTGTCCTTGTTAACGTACAGCTGACAACTTTCCTTTACCAGGACGTTCATCGAAGTTCCCCCATCACATATGTGACAGCATATCTGATGGGCACGTATGTGACAGCATATCTGATGGGCACGTATGTGGCAGCATATCTGATGGGCACGTATGTGACAGCATATCTGATGGGCACGTATGTGACAGCATATCTGATTGGCAGGTATGTGACAGCATATCTGATTGGCAGGTATGTGACAGCATATCTGATGGGCACGTATGTGACAGCATATCTGATGGGCACATATGTGACAGCATATCTGATTGGCAGGTATGTGGCAGCATATCTGATGGGCACGTATGTGGCAGCATATCTGATGGGCACGTATGTGACAGCATATCTGATGGGCACGTATGTGGCAGCATATCTGATGGGCACGTATGTGGCAGCATATCTGATGGGCACGTATGTGATAGCATATCTGATGGGCACGTATGTGGCAGCATACTATCCATCTAGATACTACCCTGGTACTATCCATCTAGATACGACCCTGGTACTATCCATCTAGATACGACCCTGGTACTATCCATCTAGATACGACCCTGGTACTATCCATCTAGATACGACCCTGGTACTATCCATCTAAATACGGCCCTGGTACTATCCATCTAGATACGACCCTGGTACTATCCTAGATACGACCCTGGTACTATCCATCTAGACACAACCCTGGTACTATCCATCTAGACACAACCCTGGTACTATCCATCTAGACACAACCCTGGTACTATCCATCTAGACACAACCCTGGTACTATCCATCTAGACACAACCCTGGTACTATCCATCTAGACACAACCCTGGTACTATCCATCTAGACACAACCCTGGTACTATCCATCTAGACACAACCCTGGTACTATCCATCTAGACACAACCCTGGTACTATCCATCTAGACACAACCCTGGTACTATCCATCTAGACACAACCCTGGTACTATCCATCTAGACACAACCCTGATACTATCCATCTAGACACAACCCTGGTACTATCCATCTAGATACAACCCTGGTACTATCCATCTAGACAACCCTGATACTATCCATCTAGACACAACCCTGGTACTATCCATCTAGACACAACCCTGGTACTATCCATCTAGACACAACCTTGGTACTATCCATCTAGACACAACCCTGATACTATCCATCTAGACTCAACCCTGGTACTATCCATCTAGATACAACCCTGGTACTATCCATCTAGACACAACCCTGGAACTATCCATCTAGACACAACCCTGGTACTATCCATCTAGATAACCCTGGTACTATCCATCTAGACACAACCCTGGTACTATCCATCTAGACACAACCCTGGTACTATCCATCTAGATACGACCCTGGTACTATCCATCTAGATACGACCCTGGTACTATCCATCTAGATACGACCCTGGTACTATCCATCTAGATACGACCCTGGTACTATCCATCTAGATACGACCCTGGTACTATCCATCTAGATACGACCCTGGTACTATCCATCTAGATACAACCCTGGTACTATCCATCTAGACACAACCCTGGTACTATCCATCTAGACACAACCCTGGTACTATCCATCTAGACACAACCCTGGTACTATCCATCTAGACAACCCTGGTACTATCCATCTAGACACAACCCTGGTACTATCCATCTAGACACAACCCTGGTACTATCCATCTAGACACAACCCTGGTACTATCCATCTAGACACAACCCTGGTACTATCCATCTAGATACAACCCTGGTACTATCCATCTAGATACAACCCTGGTACTATCCATCTAGACACAACCTTGGTACTATCCATCTAGACACAACCCTGATACTATCCATCTAGACACAATCATGGTAATATCCATCTAGACACAACCCTGGTACTATCCATCTAGACACAACCCTGGTACTATCCATCTAGACACAACCCTGGTACTATCCATCTAGACAACCACGGTACTATCCATCTAGACACAACCCCGGTACTATCCATCTAGACACAACCCTGGTACTATCCATCTAGACACAACCCTGGTACTATCCATCTAGATACAACCCTGGTACTATCCATCTAGATACAACCCTGGTACTATCCATCTAGACACAACCTTGGTACTATCCATCTAGACACAACCCTGATACTATCCATCTAGACACAATCATGGTAATATCCATCTAGACAACCCCGGTACTATCCATCTAGACACAACCCTGGTACTATCCATCTAGACACAACCCTGGTACTATCCATATAGACACAACCCTGGTACTATCCATCTAGATACAACCCTGGTATTATCCATCTAGACACAACCCTGGTACTATCCATCTAGACACAACCCTGGTACTATCCATCTAGACACAACCCTGGTACTATCCATCTAGACACAACCCTGGTACTATCCATCTAGACACAACCCTGGTACTATCCATATAGACACAACCCTGGTACTATCCATCTAGACACAACCCTGGTACTATCCATATAGACACAACCCTGGTAAGAACATAAGAACATAAGAACGAAGGAACACTGCAGAAGGCCTACTGGCCCATGCGAGGCAGGTCCAAGTCCCTACCGGCTTAAGCCAATGCACCCAACCTAGTCAGGTCAGGTCACATTGACTTAAGGGAGGAACACGGCAACCGACCTGTTAGCACAAGCTATCAGGTCCAACTCACACCCACCCACATCTACTCATGTATTTATCCAACCTATTTTTAAAGCTACACAACGTTCTGGCCTCTATAACGGTACTTGGGAGTTTGTTCCACTCATCCACAACTCTATTACCAAACCAGTACTTTCCTATATCCCTCCTGAATCTGAATTTTTCCAACTTAAAACCATTGCTGCGAGTCCTGTCTAGGCTAGATATTTTCAGCACACTATTTACATCCCCTTTATTTATTCCTGTCTTCCACTTATAAACCTCAATCATATCCCCCCTAATTCTACGTCTTTCTAGAGAGTGCAGTTTCAGGGCCCTTAGTCTATCCTCATAGGGAAGGTTTCTGATACATGGGATCAACTTTGTCATCCTCCTTTGTACATTTTCCAGAGAATTTATATCCATTCTGTAATACGGTGACCAAAACTGTGCAGCATAATCTAAATGAGGCCTAACCAAGGATGTATAGAGTTGAAGAACAACCTGAGGACTCCTATTATTTATGCTTCTTGATATGAAGCCAAGGATTCTATTAGCTTTATTGCGAACACTTATGCACTGTTGTCTTGGTTTCAGATTACTGCTAACCAGAACTCCTAAATCTTTTTCGCAATCCGTAATATTAAGATCTACATTATTTAGTTTATATGTGGCATGGTTATTGTCCTGTCCAACATTTAGAACTTTGCATTTGTCTATATTAAACTGCATCTGCCACTTCTCCGACCACTGCATCAGTCTATTCAAATCTTCCTGGAGTGCTCGAATGTCCTCGTCAGAATGAATTCGACGGCCTATTTTGGTGTCATCGGCAAACTTGCCGATGTCGCTCTTTATGCCCTCATCTATGTCGTTTATGTAGATTGTGAACAGCAGGGGGCCCAACACTGACCCCTGTGGAACACCGCTCGTGACACTTCCCCACTCTGATTTCTCCCCATTTATGCAAACTCTCTGCTGCCTATTTGTCAACCATGCCTCTATCCAGGAAAAAATTTCTCCTCCTATTCCATGTGCTTTAATTTTCCTCAATAGTCTCTGATGTGGGACCCTGTCAAAAGCCTTACTGAAGTCCATATACACAATATCATATTCATTACCATGATCTACCTCCTCAAATACCTTAGTGAAAAAAGTTAATAAATTCGTAAGGCAGGAACGCCCCTTTGTAAAACCATGCTGAGATTCGTTGATTAATTTATGCTTATCAAGGTGGCTACGAACTGCCTCGGCAATTATTGATTCCATAAATTTTCCCACTATGGAGGTTAGGCTTATTGGTCTATAGTTCGAAGCTAAGGACCTGTCACCTGTTTTGAAAATAGGTATCACATTTGCCATTTTCCACTTATCTGGCACCATGCCAGTTTGTAGTGATATGTTGAAAAGATTAGCCAAAGGTGTGCTAAGCTCCTCTTTACATTCCTTTAGAACCCTTGCATACAGTTCATCAGGGCCTGGGGATTTGTTAGGTTTTAATTTATCTATTTGCCTAAGGACCATGTCACTTGTGACCCTAATAGTGCACAGTTTATTATCGTCCTGTTCTACATAATTTATCATTACTGGAATATCGCTGGTATCCTCCTGTGTAAAAACTGAGAGGAAGTATGTGTTAAAAATTCTACACATTTCCTTATCACTGTCAGTGAGCTGACCCGAGGAACTTTTGAGTGGGCCTATCTTGTCCCTGATCCTACTTCTGTATACCTGAAAGAATCCTTTTGGGTTAGTCTTCGATTCTCTTGCAACTTTAACCTCATAATCTCTATTTGCTTTTCTAATTCCCTTTTTTATTTCTCTCTTTAACTGAATATATCGATTTCTTAATTGCCCCTCTCCTCTTTTGATTTGCCTATATATGCCTCTCTTTTGACCAATCAGATATTTTAATCTATTGTTCATCCATTTAGGATCATTTTTGTTTGATCTGATTTCCCTATTTGGAACATAATTTGACTGAGCAGCTAGAACTATGCCCTGGAAAGCATCATATCGGCAACCATCACCACCTACCTGACCCCTAGTCAGGTCATTCCAGTTCAGCCCACCTAAGTAATTTTTCAGTCCTATGAAATCAGCCAAGCGAAAGTCAGGGACGGAGACTTGATTGCCATTATTAGGGGAATTCCATGATATGTTAAAACTGAGTGATTTGTGATCACTCTCCCCAAGCTCATCATTAACCTCAAGATTATTAATTAGTGTTTCCCTACTGGCAAGAACCAAGTCAAGGAGGTTATTTCCCCTAGTTGGCTCTGTCACAAACTGTTTTAAAAAACAATCCTGGATCGTATCAAGAAAGTCACCCGACTCTAAATTTCCTGTCAAATTGCTCCAGTCAATCTGTCTATAGTTGAAATCTCCCATTAGCACAACATTTTCGTATGTAGATGCCTTACGAATTTCGTCCCATAGAAGTTTACTGCACTCCCTATCAAGATTTGGGGCCCTGTAAATCACACCCAAAATTAGTTTTTCTCGGCCCTCGAGAAGCTGTAACCAAACAGATTCAGTGGCTGACGCTTCTAATTTAATATCTTGTCTAACACAACAATTTAAATTGTCTCTGACATACATCGCTACTCCACCACCTTTCCTGTTGACCCTGTCAGTGTGGAATAATTTATAGCCTTGTATGTGACATTCAGAGGGCATCTCTCTATCTTTCAGATTGAGCCAGGTCTCTGTTATAGCAATAATATCTATGTTTCCTGCACTTGCAATTAATCTTAGCTCATCTATCTTATTTCTAACACTCCTGCTATTAGTATAGTAAACCTTAAGGGAGCTAGTCCCTTGCTGCCCTCTGCTGTCCCCCTTTGTTTGCTGACCTGTTCTATTGTCTTTATTTATAACTTCATGCTGAATGCCTTTTATACATTTACTGTTTCCAACCCAAGTGTTGCAACCTGCTTGTTTCCCACACACACCCATACCTCTATCTTCCATCAGTTTAAAATCATAGGCATTTCACCAATGGCCTTCTCAATCGAGTCTGCAAGTGCTACCACCCCTGCCCCAGAGAGATGTACCCCATCCCTTGCATACATATCATGTTTGCCATAAAAGTTGTTCCAGTTGTCAATGAATGGGATTGCAAGTTCCTTGCAGTATCTGTCTAGCCAGCAATTTACACCAATTGCCCTAGACAACCATTCATTTCCTACTCCCCTTCTAGGCAAGATGCTACATATGATTGGGATCCCTCCCTTAGACTTAATGAAATCTATAGCTGACCTGTACTTATCTAGCAGCTCTTCTCTCCTACCCTTCCCAATATCATTTCCACCAGCACTGAGACAGATAATGGGCTTGTTCCCATTACCTGACATGATATTATCCAGCCTGTTGACAATGTCCCCAACACCAGCTCCAGGGAAGCACACTCTATCTCTCATCTTCTTATTCCTATTACAAAAAGCACGATCAACATATCTTACCTGAGAGTCACCAACCACAAGAATGCGCTTACCTTCATTAGCAGGGGCAGTAGTACCCTTACCTTCACTGGCCACTGAAGTACATTCATCCTGGAGAACAGAGAAGCGATTTCCTACCTTCAGATCTGCACTCTTAACTTTCCTTACTCTGATGCGCCTCCCATTACTGTGAACAACTCGCCACTTGTAGCAGGTGCTGGGCTGCACCTCACTGCTGGTAGCCGTTGCTACCACCCCACCTACAGCCTCCTCACAGTGAGAGACAGACTGCACCTCACTGCTAGAAGCCTCATTCCCCACATCTCCAACCACCTCACACTCTCTCCCAGGCCCATTGAGGTGGACCTTCAGCCTCCTAATCTCCTCCTGGAGAAGCAAGACCTCCTCCTTCAACTCTCCAACCTCAGCTTTTAAAACACTGTAGAAGCAAGCCATGCTTTGTAACCGTCCACGCTAATCCCCAAGCAGCTCAGGGTCTGTGACCTCACGTGACGACTGACCACTGAACACCCTGGACAACCCTGGTACTATCCATCATGACACAACCCTGGCACTATCCATCTAGACAACCCTGGTACTATCCATCTAGACACAACCCTGGCACTATCCATCTAGACAACCCTGGTACTATCCATCAAGACACAACCCTGGTACTATCCATCTAGACACAATCCTGGTACTATCCATCTAGACAACCCTGGTACTATCCATCTAGACACAACCCTGGTACTATCCATCTAGACGCAACCCTGGTACTATCCATCTAGACAACCATGGTACTATCCATCTAGACACAACCATGGTACTATCCATCTAGACACAACCCTGGTACTATCCATCTAGACACAACCCTGGTACTATCCATCTAGACACAACCCTGGTACTATCCATCTAGACACAACCCTGGTACTATCCATCTAGACACAATCCTGGTACTATCCATCCAGACACAACCCTGGTACTATCCATCTAGACAATCCTGGTACTATCCATCTAGACACAACCCTGGTACTATCCATCTAGACACAACCCAGGTACTATCCATCTAGACACAACCCAGGTACTATCCATCTAGACACAATCCTGGTACTATCCATCTAGACACAACCCTGGTACTATCCATCTAGACACAACCCTGGTACTATCCATCTAGACACAACCCTGGTACTATCCATCTAGACACAACCCTGGTACTATCCATCTAGACACAACCCTGGTACTATCCATCTAGACACAACCCTGATACTATCCATGTAGACACAACCCTGGTACTATCCATCTAGACTCAACCCTGGTACTATCCATCAATACACAACCTTGGTAATATCCATCTAGGCTCAACCCTGGTACTATCCATCTAGACACAACCATGGTACTATCCATCTAGACACAACCCTGGTACTATCCATCTAGACACAACCCTGATACCATCTGGTACTATCCATCTAGACACAACCCTGGTACTATCCATCTAGACTCGACCCTGGTACTATCCATCTAGACACAACCCTGGTACTATCCATCTAGACACATCCCTGATACTATCCATCTAGACACATCCCTGATACTATCCATCTAGACACATCCCTGGTACTATCCATCTAGACACATCCCTGGTACTATCCATCTAGACACATCCCTGGTACTATCCATCTAGACACATCCCTGGTACTATCCATCTACCCTGGTACTATCCATCTAGACACAACCCTGGTACTATCCATCTAGACACAACCCTGGTACTATCCATCTAGACACAACCCTGGTACTATCCATCTAGACACAACCCTGGTACTATCCATCTAGACACAACCCTGGTACTATCCATCTAGACACAACCCTGGTACTATCCATCTAGACAACCCTGGTACTATCCATCTAGACACAACCCTGGTACTATCCATCTAGACACAACCCTGGTACTATCCATCTAGACACAACCCTGGTACTATCCATCTAGACACAACCCTGGTACTATCCATCTAGACACAACCCTGATACTATCCATCTAGACACAACCCTGGTACTATCCATCTAGACACAACCCTGGTACTATACATCACAACCCTGGTACTATCCATCTAGACACAACCCTGGTACTATCCATCTAGACACAACCCTGATACTATCCATCTAGACACAACCCTGGTACTATCCATCTAGACACAACCCTGGTACTATCCATCTAGACACAACCCTGGTACTATCCATCTAGACACAACCCTGGTACTATCCATCTAGACACAACCCTGGTACTATCCATCTAGACACAACCCTGGTACTATCCATCTAGACACAACCCTGGTACTATCCATCTAGACACAACCCTGATACTATCCATCTAGACACAACCCTGGTACTATCCATCTAGACACAACCCTGGTACTATCCATCTAGACACAACCCTGGTACTATCCATCTAGACAACCCTGGTACTATCCATCTAGACACAACCCTAGTACAATCTATCTAGACAACCCTGGTTCTATCCATCTAGACACAACCCTGATACTATCCATCTAGACAGAACCCTGGTTCTATCCATCTAGACACAACCCTGGTACTATCCATCTAGACAACCCTGATACTATCCATCTAGAAACAACCCTGGTACTATCCATCTAGACAACCCTGATACTATCCATGTAGACACAACCCTGGTAATCCATCTGGTACTATCCATCTAGACTCAACCCTGGTACTATCCATCTAGATACAACCCTGGTACTATCCATCTAGATACAACCCTGGTACTATCCATCTAGACACAACCCTGGTACTATCCATCTAGACACAACCCTGGTACTATCCATCTAGACACAACCCTGGTACTATCCATCTAGACACAACCCTGGTACTATCCATCTAGACACAACCCTGATACTATCCATCTAGACACAACCCTGGTACTATCCATCTAGACACAACCCTGGTACTATCCATCTAGACACAACCCTGGTACTATCCATCTAGACACAACCCTGGTACTATCCATCTAGACACAACCCTGATACTATCCATCTAGACACAACCCTGGTACTATCCATCTAGACACAACCCTGGTACTATCCATCTAGACACAACCCTGGTACTATCCATCTAGACACAACCCTGGTACTATCCATCTAGACACAACCCTGGTACTATCCATCTAGACACAACCCTGGTACTATCCATCTAGACACAACCCTGGTACTATCCATCTAGACACAACCCTGGTACTATCCATCTAGACACAACCCTGGTACTATCCATCTAGACACAACCCTGGTACTATCCATCTAGACACAACCCTGATACTATCCATCTAGACACAACCCTGGTACTATCCATCTAGACACAACCCTGGTACTATCCATCTAGACACAACCCTGGTACTATCCATCTAGACACAACCCTGGTACTATCCATCTAGACACAACCCTGGTACTATCCATCTAGACACAACCCTGGTACTATCCATCTAGACACAACCCTGGTACTATCCATCTAGACACAACCCTGGTACTATCCATCTAGACACAACCCTGGTACTATCCATCTAGACACAACCCTGGTACTATCCATCTAGACACAACCCTGGTACTATCCATCTAGACACAACCCTGGTACTATCCATCTAGACACAACCCTGGTACTATCCATCTAGACACAACCCTGGTACTATCCATCTAGACACAACCCTGGTACTATCCATCTAGACACAACCCTGGTACTATCCATCTAGACACAACCCTGGTACTATCCATCTAGACACAACCCTGGTACTATCCATCTAGACACAACCCTGGTACTATCCATCTAGACACAACCCTGGTACTATCCATCTAGACACAACCCTGGTACTATCCATCTAGACACAACCCTGGTACTATCCATCTAGACACAACCCTGGTACTATCCATCTAGACACAACCCTGGTACTATCCATCTAGACACAACCCTGGTACTATCCATCTAGACACAACCCTGGTACTATCCATCTAGACACAACCCTGGTACTATCCATCTAGACACAACCCTGGTACTATCCATCTAGACACAACCCTGGTACTATCCATCTAGACACAACCCTGGTACTATCCATCTAGACAACCCTGGTTACCTGGAGGAGGTTACCTGGAGGTTATTCCGGGGATCAACGCCCCCGCGGCCCGGTCCACGACCAGGCCTCCCGATGGATCAGGGCCTGATCAACTAGGCTGTTACTGCTGGCCGCACGCAGTCCGACGTACGAGCCACAGCCCGGCTGATCCGGCACTGACTTTAGGTATCTGTCCAGCTCTCTCTTGAAGGCAGCCAGGGGTTTATTGGCAATTCCCCTAATGCTTGATGGGAGGCTGTTGAACAGTTTTGGGCCCCGGACACTTATGGTGTTTTCTCTTAGTGTACCAATGGCGCCCCTACTTTTTATTGGGGGCATTTTGCATCGCCTGCCCAGTCTTTTACTTTCGTAGGGAGTGATTTCTGTGTGCAGATTTGGGACCATTCCTTCCAAGATTTTCCAAGTGTAGATTATGATATATCTCTCCCTCCTGCGTTCCAACGAGTACAAGTCAAGTGCTTCCAAGCGTTCCCAGTAGTTAAGGTGCTTGACAGAACTTATACGTGCAGTAAAGGATCTCTGTACACTCTCTAGATCTGCGATTTCACCTGCTTTGTATGGAGATGGTACTATCCATCTAGACACAACCCTGGTACTATCCATCTAGACACAACCCTGGTACTATCCATCTAGACACAACCCTGGTACTATCCATCAATACACAACCCTGGTACTATCCATCTAGACACAACCCTGGTACTATCCATCTAGACACAACCCTGGTACTATCCATCTAGACACAACCCTGGTACTATCCATCTAGACACAACCCTGGTACTATCCATCTAGACACAACCCTGGTACTATCCATCTAGACACAACCCTGGTACTATCCATCTCTCTCTCTCTCTATATATATATGTATGTATATATATATATATATATATATATATATATATATATATATATATATATATATATATATATGTATGTATATATATATATATACATGATGGCTGTGAAGGACTCTTGATCCAAGGAATTTGAGGTACGAATCACCTTCCTCGGATCAAAGCTATTGACCTCCCTTGCTTCAGGCGTTATATGACCCCTACGACTTTAGTGTTTATCAAATTATTTGCTAATGTATATTTCTGTATTTCAGCCTAGTGATGTGACCGTCTTAGAGTATACAAGATGGCGTCGTGGACCAGGTATGGTGGTAGTTATACCGGTAGTTATAACAGTAGTTATACCGGTAGTTACACTGGTAGTTGTAGCACTAGTTATACTAGTAATTACACTTGTAGTTATACTAGTAGTTATAACTAGTAATGTTAGTATTAAGTCAGGCTAGAAGTTTAAAGGTCAAGGTTGATCTCGATTTCTGTCACAAGAACCTCAAACGTTGGTAATTATGTGTTTGTTTGTGGGTAGATGTACACGTCGTGGTAGATGGGTAGATAGATAGTAGGCTACGTCTACCATAGTAGATGTAGCCTACCATCCTTAGGTAGGCTTAGGTGGGTAGTATGTTTCTACGTTCTTCAGTGGCTAGGTAGATCGTAGACTACGTCTACCATAGTAGATGTAGCCTACCATCCTTAGGCTTAGCTGGGTAGTATGTTGCTACCTTCTTCAGTGGCTAGGTAGATCGTAGGCTACGTCTACCATAGTAGATGTAGCCTACCATCCTTAGGCTTAGCTGGGTAGTATGTTGCTACCTTCTTCAGTGGCTAGGTAGATCGTAGGCTACGTCTACCATAGATGTAGCCTACCATCCTTAGGTAGGCTTAGGTGGGTAGTATGTTTCTACGTTCTTCAGTGGCTAGGTAGATCGTAGACTACGTCTACCATAGATGTAGCCTACCATCCTTAGGTAGGCTTAGCTGGGTAGTATGTTGCTACGTTCTCAGTGGCTAGGTAGATCGTAGACTACGTCTACCATAGATGTAGCCTACCATCCTTAGGTAGGCTTAGGTGGGTAGTATGTTGCTACCTTCTTCAGTGACTAGGTAGATCGTAGACTACGTCTACCATAGATGTAGCCTACCATCCTTAGGTAGGCTTAGCTGGGTAGTATGTTGCTACCTTCTTCAGTGACTAGGTAGATCGTAGACTACGTCTACCATAGATGTAGCCTACCATCCTTAGGTAGGCTTAGCTGGGTAGTATGTTGCTACGTTCTCAGTGACTAGGTAGATCGTAGACTACGTCTACCATAGCAGTAGCTGCCTTCTACCATCCTTAAGTGGGTAGTATGTTGCTACGTTCTCAGTGACTAGGTAGATCGTAGACTACGTCTACCATAGCAGTAGCTACCTTCTACCATCCTTACCAGGTATACCAGGAGATCAGTGAGCCCGGGGCCCGGTCTGTCACCAGGCTAGATGGGTAGTATGCTACTAGGCTCTTCACTAGCCTGGCTAGTTTGAGAAATGTTATATGGATGTTTAAAGCTGAAATGTGTTAGTCTGTCTTGTCAAGGCTCTGGGCTACGTGCTACAACCTCTACAAGTAGTCGTGAACTTCGTTTAGCAGTTGTATGTGACTGGTATACACTACCGTCAAATTTAAGAATTACAGACATATGTAGTGGCTTTATCCGTACAAATTCAAGGATATGATTGGAAGACAGTAGAACTGTATGCAGAAGATGGGGTAATCAGTCCCTCAGGCCAGCCTGAGGGACTGATTACCCCAGATGTTGCACATCTGTCCCCTTTGATGGTAGTTCTGAGCATCATGGAGCAGAGTGAGACAGGCGACCCCAGCACGAGATTTTTTTCTCACGAGGATCCACCTGACGGAGGTCTTAATATACGACTGATCTTATGAACAATCCTCTTAAGTGGAAGTCCCACTTACACAGTCACAGACCGGGCCGCGGGGGCGTTGACCCCCGGAACTCTCTCCAGGTAAACTCCAGGTAAACAACCCCTTTAGGAGGATCCACCTGACCAGGAGAATCACATGACCAGTCCGTACCTACACTTGAGAACCAGGTTCCTAGCATCCCTGTGGGTCATCTGTGCTGTGGAAAGATGTGTACAGGAAACGTTTCGCCCTGAGTGGTTTCAGTCCTGAAACAGGTAAACATCAGGGGTGTTTGTCGGGACGGGTCCTGACCTGTGACAAGGGCATGGTCAGCTGTCATTAATTAAGGGCTCTTCATCCCATGAAATAGAGGTAATGGATAATTTCCCTCTCCCCACTTAGGGAGCTGTGAATTCTACGGGTTTAGCGCTTCCCCATAAATGCTGAACTGGATATGGATGTCGGGAAGTACTTCTTTAGCTGAGGGTAGGCAGGGGTGAGAAGTTATGAGGTGGAGCGGTTGTCATGTAGGGGGGTAATGATTGAATAGGATATAAGGGGAATATGGGAGTAAGGGATTATGTAGGCAGGGGAGAGGCAGGCGCGGTGTTAGGAGTGATATGATTAGCGGAGGTAGGTAGGTAAGAACATAAGAACATAAGAACGAAGGAACATTGCAGAAGGCCTACTGGCCCATGCGAGGCAGGTCCAAGTCTCCTACCGGCTTAAGCCAATGCACCCAACCTAGTCAGGTCAGGTCACATTGACTTAAGGGAGGAACACGGCAACCGACCTGGTAGCACAAGCTATCAGGTCTAACTCACACCCACCCACATCTACTCATGTATTTATCTAACCTATTTTTAAAGCTACACAACGTTCTGGCCTCTATAACGGTACTTGGGAGTTTGTTCCACTCATCCACAACTCTATTACCAAACCAGTACTTTCCTATATCCTTCCTGAATCTGAATTTTTCCAACTTAAAACCATTGCTGCGAGTCCTGTCTAGGCTAGATATTTTCAGCACACTATTTACATCCCCTTTATTTATTCCTGTCTTCCATTTATACACCTCAATCATATCCCCCCTAATTCTACGTCTTTCTAGAGAGTGCAGTTTCAGGGCCCTTAGTCTATCCTCATAGGGAAGGTTTCTGATACATGGGATCAACTTTGTCATCCTCCTTTGTACATTTTCCAGAGAATTTATATCCATTCTGTAATACGGTGACCAAAACTGTGCAGCATAATCTAAATGAGGCCTAACCAAGGATGTATAGAGTTGAAGAACAACCTGAGGACTCCTATTATTTATGCTTCTTGATATGAAGCCAAGGATTCTATTAGCTTTATTGCGAACACTTATGCACTGTTGTCTTGGTTTCAGATTACTGCTAACCAGAACTCCTAAATCTTTTTCGCAATCCGTAATATTAAGATCTACATTATTTAGTTTATATGTGGCATGGTTATTGTCCTGTCCAACATTTAGAACTTTGCATTTGTCTATATTAAACTGCATCTGCCACTTCTCCGACCACTGCATCAGTCTATTCAAATCTTCCTGGAGTGCTCGAATGTCCTCGTCAGAATGAATTCGACGGCCTATTTTGGTGTCATCGGCAAACTTGCCGATGTCGCTCTTTATGCCCTCATCTATGTCGTTTATGTAGATTGTGAACAGCAGGGGGCCCAACACTGACCCCTGTGGAACACCGCTCGTGACGCTTCCCCACTCTGATTTCTCCCCATTTATGCAAACTCTCTGCTGCCTATTTGTCAACCATGCCTCTATCCAGGAAAAAATTTCTCCTCCTATTCCATGTGCTTTAATTTTCCTCAATAGTCTCTGATGTGGGACCCTGTCAAAAGCCTTACTGAAGTCCATATACACAATATCATATTCATTACCATGATCTACCTCCTCAAATACCTTAGTGAAAAAAGTTAATAAATTCGTAAGGCAGGAACGCCCCTTTGTAAAAACATGCTGAGATTCGTTGATTAATTTATGCTTTTCAAGGTGGCTACGAACTGCCTCGGCAATTATTGATTCCATAAATTTTCCCACTATGGAGGTTAGGCTTATTGGTCTATAGTTCGAAGCTAAGGACCTGTCACCTGTTTTGAAAATAGGTAATGACAGGTCAGTGGTGACCACCACGACACTCTCATTAACTCTACAATACTCACTAACATATGCCTCGCCCACTCTTCACTCATATATAAACATAATAAAATATAAGAAATAGGAATAGCTAATAACGGGGACAGTGAATATTACTATTCTACTCAAACACAGTTTATTATTAAGTGCTTGTACCATAATATATTTGGGAACAGAACATTATTGTGGTTTAGATAAATGGGATGGTACAGGGAACACAATCAACTTGACCAAAATGAATATTACTTACAATATAGTTCAGAGGACAGTTCACTACAGGAACTAAGCCACAGGTCCCAAGACCTACACAGCACGAGTACTGCGCCAAGCCAGTACTCTGCCCAATGTCTCCAACAGTCTCCTCCAGAGACTTCAGCAGCCTTCTCCCGAGCCCTGCACCCCAGCAGCAGCTCCGCTCGAAGTCTCTGCTCAGGAGCTCTGCACCCCAGCAGCAGCTCCTCTCGAATCTCTGCTCAGGAGCTCTGCACCCCAGCAGCAGCTCTGCTCGAATCTCTGCTCAGGAGCTCTGCATCCCAGCAGCAGCTCTGCTCGAATCTCTGCTCAGGAGCTCTGCATCCCAGCAGCAGCTCCGCTCCAATCTCATGATCATGCTCTTCCTTGGGCTTTTATGGTAGTCCAAGCACCCTCCACAACCACGTGTACGACCTGACGCCTGGGTCTGAGGCGTCAAGAACAAAAGACCTCAGACGTGGGCGTGGCTACAGACGTCTGCCAAGGCAAGGTGTGACCCTATAATTGGTTAAATTAGGTCTCCCCAGAGACCTCACAAGCCCAGCTGGACTACATCACACGGTGACTCGACCCCAGCAATCACCGTGAGGCGAGGACATGCAAAGATGGAGGCAGTGTAAGTGACCATTGGTAGAATGTAGTGTGACCGGTCCTTCACTACTGTGACACACACACACACACACACAACACACACACACACACACACACACACACACACACACACACACACACACCTTGACAACTGGTAACAACAAACTGGTAATAAGTTAGGTGGGTGAAAGCAGTGGTGGTGTACAAGGTACTTGCCACTTAACACCCACTTCTTGCCAGAGGAAACGCCACTCTCCGTACTTCTTCCTTCTTCTTACACATCTCTCCATCACTAGCGCCCTACAGTCACTCTTATCTCTTGTTTAGTGGCAGGAGAGAGTGCAGGATGGGGAGAGACCCTTACGATTTACTGCTCTTGTCTCAGGAGATAGTGGTAGATAGTTCTTACCTGGAGTGAGTTCCGGGGGTCAACGCCCCCGCGGCCCGGTCCGTGACCAGGCCTCCTGGCGGATCAGAGCCTGGTCAACCAGGCTGTTACTGCTGGCTGCACGCAATCCAACGTACGAGGATTTTTATATATGTTGTTGGTTCGTTGGTTAATGAGGTTTAAAGTCTATCTACTACACGAGGGTCATTAAGACTGGTTGGTTGGTTAATGGGGTTTAAAGTCTATCTACTACACGAGGGTCATTAAGACTGGTTGGTTGGTTAATGGGGTTTAAAGTCTATCTACTACACGAGGGTCATTAAGACTGGTTGGTTGGTTAATGGGGTTTAAAGTCTATCTACTACACCAGGGTCATTAAGACTGGTTGGTTGGTTAATGGGGTTTAAAGTCTATCTACTACACCAGGGTCATTAAGACTGGTTGGTTGGTTAATGGGGTTTAAAGTCTATCTACTACACCAGGGTCATTAAGACTGGTTGGTTGGTTAATGGGGTTTAAAGTCTATCTACTACACGAGGGTCATTAAGACTGGTTGGTTGGTTAATGGGGTTTAAAGTCTATCTACTACACCAGGGTCATTAAGACTGGTTGGTTGGTTAATGGGGTTTAAAGTCTATCTACTACACCAGGGTCATTAAGACTGGTTAGTTGGTTAATGAGGTTTAAAGACTATCTACTACACCAGGGTCATTAAGACTGGTTGGTTAATGGGGTTTAAAGTCTATCTACTACACCAGGGTCATTAAGACTGGTTAGTTGGTTAATGAGGTTTAAAGACTATCTACTACACCAGGGTCATTAAGACTGGTTGGTTAATGGGGTTTAAAGTCTATCTACTACACCAGGGTCATTAAGACTGGTTGGTTAATGGGGTTTAAAGTCTATCTACTACACCAGGGTCATTAAGACTGGTTAGTTGGTTAATGAGGTTTAAAGACTATCTACTACACCAGGGTCATTAAGACTGGTTGGTTAATGGGGTTTAAAGTCTATCTACTACACCAGGGTCATTAAGACTGGTTAGTTGGTTAATGAGGTTTAAAGACTATCTACTACACCAGGGTCATTAAGACTGGTTGGTTAATGGGGTTTAAAGTCTATCTACTACACCAGGGTCATTAAGACTGGTTGGTTGGTTAATGGGGTTTAAAGTCTATCTACTACACCAGGGTCATTAAGACTGGTTGGTTGGTTAATGGGGTTTAAAGTCTATCTACTACACGAGGGTCATTAAGACTGGTTGGTTGGTTAATGGGGTTTAAAGTCTATCTACTACACCAGGGTCATTAAGACTGGTTGGTTGGTTAATGGGGTTTAAAGTCTATCTACTACACCAGGGTCATTAAGACTGGTTGGTTGGTTAATGGGGTTTAAAGTCTATCTACTACACCAGGGTCATTAAGACTGGTTGGTTGGTTAATGGGGTTTAAAGTCTATCTACTGCACCAGGGTCATTAAGACTGGTTGGTTGATTAATGGGGTTTAAAGTCTATCTACTGCACCAGGGTCATTAAGACTGGTTGGTTGGTTAATGGGGTTTAAAGTCTATCTACTACACCAGGGTCATTAAGACTGGTTGGTTGGTTAATGGGGTTTAAGGTCTATCTACTACACCAGGGTCATTAAGACTGGTTGGTTGGTTAATGGGGTTTAAAGTCTATCTACTACACCAGGGTCATTAAGACTTTTGATATTTACAATAAAGAAACAGGCCACTTATTGAGCGTTACTGTTCTGGTCAGCTGATGCGCAGGCCACTCAGCGAGCGTGCTCCCCAAGACAAGGAAAATATGTGATGGTGGGCCCCTGAGTGAGCATTTGTCAATGGCCGGGTAATAAAGTGAAGGAAGAGTGATGACGCACTCGCGTTATGCTCACTGAGTGGCACTCACACCAGCTGAGGGTGTGAGCCACTCAGTGAGCATGATGCCCCACACCAGCTGATGGTTTTGAGCCACTCAGCGAGCAAGACTCTCCCACCAGCTGAGGGTGTGGGCCACTGAGCGAGCATGACGCCCCCACTAGCTAATGCTTTGAGCCACTCAGCGAGCATTTTGTCAAAACACCAGTAAAAGTTATGGAGAAAGTCGATACTCTAGTACCACCTAGAACCTCTAGTACCACCTAGCACCTCTCTAGTACCACCTAGCACTAGTACCACCTAGCAACTTTCTAGCGTGTACACCTGGATTATTACACACACGAGACTACAAGAAGTGGTCTGGGAAAACTCCTGGTTCAGGGAGAGAGTGACCTAGTAGCCACCAGTCAAGAGGCGGGGCCAGGAGCTATGACTCGTCCCCTGCACACACACACACACACTGACCTTATATACGTACTACAGAGTGAAATTTTGAGAGTATTGACCAGATGCCGTAACTAACAGTTCTTTCTTGACCTGACTGCTGGAATCCACAAATTTTCTGACAGTCCATTGTAACGGCAGCAGCGAATCTAATAACAATGTGATAATATGCGAGGAAGGGGGAAGAGAAGGTGGGCAGAATAACTTAGATGTTATGATAACTGGAGATGGAGAGACTGTGAGAATGTGTACAAACAGGAAGGTCAGACTATATTGCTTGAAAAAAATTATGGACTGCGAGATGAACGATAATGATGGTGGAAATGGTGATAAAATGAAACTATAGGAATAAAGGAATCGGGAAGAGGTCAAGGAGAAATATGTTGGACTTAGGAGGAACAGTTGATGAAAGAGAGAGCAATGGAACTCAAGGTTAAGCAATGAAAGGGAGTAATAGGAAGGACACTGATGATTTACAGACTTAAGGAAGCTGATGATAGGAAGGAGGGAGGAGAAGAATCAACAAGGTCACCTGTACAAACAGTCTGGTGAAACACGTTCATCACACAGCATCAACAAGGTCACCTGTACAAACAGTCTGGTGAAACACGTTCATCACACAGCATCAACAAGGTCACCTGTACAAACAGTCTGGTGAAACACGTTCATCACACAGCATCAACAAGGTCTCCTGTACAAACAGTCTGGTGAAACACGTTCATCACAACATCAACAAGGTCTCCTGTACAAACAGTCTGGTGAAACACGTTCATCACACAGCATCAACAAGGTCACCTGTACAAACAGTCTGGTGAAACACGTTCATCACACAGCATCAACAAGGTCACCTGTACAAACAGTCTGGTGAAACACGTTCATCACACAGCATCAACAAGGTCACCTGTACAAACAGTCTGGTGAAACACGTTCATCACACAGCATCAACAAGGTCTCCTGTACAAACAGTCTGGTGAAACACGTTCATCACACAGCATCAACAAGGTCTCCTGTACAAACAGTCTGGTGAAACACGTTCACCACACAACATCAACAAGGTCACCTGTACAAACAGTCTGGTGAAACACGTTCACCACACAGCATCAACAAGGTCACCTGTACAAACAGTCTGGTGAAACACGTTCATCACACAGCATCAACAAGGTCTCCTGTACAAACAGTCTGGTGAAACACGTTCATCACACAGCATCAACAAGGTCTCCTGTACAAACAGTCTGGTGAAACACGTTCACCACACAGCATCAACAAGGTCTCCTGTACAAACAGTCTGGTGAAACACGTTCATCACACAGCATCAACAAGATCTCCTGTACAAACAGTCTGGTGAAACACGTTCATCACACAGCATCAACAAGATCTCCTGCACAAACAGTCTGGTGAAACACGTTCATCACACAGCATCAACAAGGTCTCCTGTACAAACAGTCTGGTGAAACACGTTCATCACACAGCATCAACAAGGTCTCCTGTACAAACAGTCTGGTGAAACACGTTCATCACACAGCATCAACAAGGTCTCCTGTACAAACAGTCTGGTGAAACACGTTCATCACACAGCATCAACAAGATCTCCTGCACAAACAGTCTGGTGAAACACGTTCATCACACAGCATCAACAAGGTCTCCTGTACAAACAGTCTGGTGAAACACGTTCACCACACAGCATCAACAAGGTCTCCTGTACAAACAGTCTGGTGAAACACGTTCACCACACAGCATCAACAAGGTCTCCTGTACAAACAGTCCCTGAGAACTACCCTTGTAGTCCTCAGGGAGGCTATCTTGAGATAGCCTCCCTGAGGACTACAAGGGTAGGACTATTTTAGATAATTTACACCATGAATAATAATTTTCCTAAAGTGTACTCGTGTCTACTTAAACTTAAGTTGATAGATCACTTTACAAGTTGACACATTCAGCAGAGAGAAGATGCTCGAGGCTGGATCACTCAGCCTCCGGGAGTATTTCAAGGATCACCTCCTTGAGGTCTAACTCAAGCCCCCCTCCCCATCCCCCACAATAACCCCCCCTCCTTCAGTTATACCCCCTACCCTCCTGTGTCTCAGTGTGAGTTATTAAAATACACATAAGTGTACACAACCCCAGCTTAACCTCTCCACTCCCCACAGTCAACCATGTACACAACCCCAGCTTAACCTCTCCACTCCCCACAGTCAACCATGTACACAACCCCAGCTTAACCTCTCCACTCCCCACAGTCAACCATGTACACAACCCCAGCTTAACCTCTCCACTCCCCACAGTCAACCATGTACACAACCCCAGCTTAACCTCTCCACTCCCCGCAGTCAAAAATGTACACAACCCCAGCTTAACCTCTCCACTCCCCACAGTCAACCATGTACACAACCCCAGCTTAACCTCTCCACTCCCCACAGTCAACCATGTACACAACCCCAGCTTAACCTCTCCACTCCCCACAGTCAACCATGTACACAACCCCAGCTTAACCTCTCCACTCCCCACAGTCAACCATGTACACAACCCCAGCTTAACCTCTCCACTCCCCACAGTCAACCATGTACACAACCCCAGCTTAACCTCTCCACTCCCCACAGTCAACCATGTACACAACCCCAGCTTAACCTCTCCACTCCCCACAGTCAACCATGTACACAACCCCAGCTTAACCTCTCCACTCCCCACAGTCAACCATGTACACAACCCCAGCTTAACCTCTCCACTCCCCACAGTCAACCATGTACACAACCCCAGCTTAACCTCTCCACTCCCCACAGTCAACCATGTACACAACCCCAGCTTAACCTCTCCACTCCCCGCAGTCAAAAATGTACACAACCCCAGCTTAACCTCTCCACTCCCCACAGTCAACCATGTACACAACCCCAGCTTAACCTCTCCACTCCCCACAGTCAACCATGTACACAACCCCAGCTTAACCTCTCCACTCCCCACAGTCAACCATGTACACAACCCCAGCTTAACCTCTCCACTCCCCACAGTCAACCATGTACACAACCCCAGCTTAACCTCTCCACTCCCCACAGTCAACCATGTACACAACCCCAGCTTAACCTCTCCACTCCCCACAGTCAACCATGTACACAACCCCAGCTTAACCTCTCCACTCCCCACAGTCAACCATGTACACAACCCCAGCTTAACCTCTCCACTCCCCACAGTCAACCATGTACACAACCCCAGCTTAACCTCTCCACTCCCCACAGTCAACCATGTACACAACCCCAGCTTAACCTCTCCACTCCCCACAGTCATCCATGTACACAACCCCAGCTTAACCTCTCCACTCCCCACAGTCAACCTTGTACACAACCCCAGCTTAACCTCTCCACTCCCCACAGTCATCCATGTACACAACCCCAGCTTAACCTCTCCACTCCCCACAGTCAACCATGTACACAACCCCAGCTTAACCTCTCCACTCCCCGCAGTCATCCATGTACACAACCCCAGCTTAACCTCTCCACTCCCCACAGTCATCCATGTACACAACCCCAGCTTAACCTCTCCACTCCCCACAGTCAACCATGTACACAACCCCAGCTTAACCTCTCCACTCCCCACAGTCATCCATGTACACAACCCCAGCTTAACCTCTCCACTCCCCACAGTCAACCATGTACACAACCCCAGCTTAACCTCTCCACTCCCCACAGTCATCCATGTACACAACCCCAGCTTAACCTCTCCACTCCCCACAGTCAACCATGTACACAACCCCAGCTTAACCTCTCCACTCCCCACAGTCATCCATGTACACAACCCCAGCTTAACCTCTCCACTCCCCACAGTCAACCATGTACACAACCCCAGCTTAACCTCTCCACTCCCCGCAGTCATCCATGTACACAACCCCAGCTTAACCTCTCCACTCCCCACAATCAACCATGTACACAACCCCAGCTTAACCTCTCCACTCCCCACAGTCATCCATGTACACAACCCCAGCTTAACCTCTCCACTCCCCACAGTCATCCATGTACACAACCCCAGCTTAACCTCTCCACTCCCCACAGTCATCCATGTACACAACCCCAGCTTAACCTTTCCACTCCTCACAGTCATCCATGTACACAACCCCAGCTTAACCTCTCCACTCCCCGCAGTCATCCATGTACACAACCCCAGCTTAACCTCTCCACTCCCCACAGTCATCCATGTACACAACCCCAGCTTAACCTCTCCACTCCCCGCAGTCATCCATGTACACAACCCCAGCTTAACCTCTCCACTCCCCACAGTCATCCATGTACACAACCCCAGCTTAACCTCTCCACTCCCCGCAGTCATCCATGTACACAACCCCAGCTTAACCTTTCCACTCCCCACAGTCATCCATGTACACAACCCCAGCTTAACCTTTCCACTCCCCACAGTCATCCATGTACACAACCCCAGCTTAACCTTTCCACTCCCCGCAGTCATCCATGTACACAACCCCAGCTTAACCTCTCCACTCCCCACAGTCATCCATGTACACAACCCCAGCTTAACCTCTCCACTCCCCACAGTCATCCATGTACACAACCCCAGCTTAACCTCTCCACTCCCCACAGTCATCCATGTACACAACCCCAGCTTAACCTCTCCACTCCCCACAGTCATCCATGTACACAACCCCAGCTTAACCTCTCCACTCCCCACAGTCATCCATGTACACAACCCCAGCTTAACCTCTCCACTCCCCACAGTCAACCATGTACACAACCCCAGCTTAACCTCTCCACTCCCCACAGTCATCCATGTACACAACCCCAGCTTAACCTCTCCACTCCCCACAGTCAACCATGTACACAACCCCAGCTTAACCTCTCCACTCCCCGCAGTCAACCATGTACACAACCCCAGCTTAACCTCTCCACTCCCCACAGTCAACCATGTACACAACCCCAGCTTAACCTCTCCACTCCCCACAGTCAACCATGTACACAACCCCAGCTTAACCTCTCCACTCCCCACAGTCAACCATGTACACAACCCCAGCTTAACCTCTCCACTCCCCACAGTCAACCATGTACACAACCCCAGCTTAACCTCTCCACTCCCCACAGTCAACCATGTACACAACCCCAGCTTAACCTCTCCACTCCCCACAGTCAACCATGTACACAACCCCAGCTTAACCTCTCCACTCCCCACAGTCAACCATGTACACAACCCCAGCTTAACCTCTCCACTCCCTGCAGCCAACCATGTACACAACCCCAGCTTAACCTCTCCACTCCCCACAGTCAACCATGTACACAACCCCAGCTTAACCTCTCCACTCCCCACAGTCAACCATGTACACAATCCCAGCTTAACCTCTCCACTCCCCGCAGTCAACCATGTACACAACCCCAGCTTAACCTCTCCACTCCCCGCAGTCAACCATGTACACAACCCCAGCTTAACCTCTCCACTCCCCGCAGTCAACCATGTACACAACCCCAGCTTAACCTCTCCACTCCCCGCAGTCAACCATGTACACAACCCCAGCTTAACCTCTCCACTCCCCACAGTCAACCATGTACACAACCCCAGCTTAACCTCTCCACTCCCCACAGTCAACCACGTACACAACCCCAGCTTAACCTCTCCACTCCCCGCAGTCAACCACGTACATAACCCCAGCTTAACCTCTCCACTCCCCACAGTCAACCACGTACACATCCCCAGCTTAACCTCTCCAATCCCCGCAGTCAACCACGTACACAACCCCAGCTTAACCTCTCCACTCCCCACAGTCAACCATGTACACAACCCCAGCTTAACCTCTCCACTCCCCACAGTCAACCATGTACACAACCCCAGCTTAACCTCTCCACTCCCCACAGTCAACCATGTACACAACCCCAGCTTAACCTGTCCACTCCCCGCAGTCAACCATGTACACAACCCCAGCTTAACCTGTCCACTCCCCACAGTCAACCATGTACACAACCCCAGCTTAACCCCTCCACTCCCCACAGTCAACCATGTACACAACCCCAGCTTAACGTGTCCACTCCACACAGTCAACCATGTACACAACCCCAGCTTAACCTCTCCACTCCCCACAGCCAACCATGTACACAACCCCAGCTTAACCTCTCCACTCCCCACAGTCAACCATGTACACAACCCCAGCTTAACCTCTCCACTCCCCACAGTCAACCATGTACACAACCCCAGCTTAACCTCTCCACTCCCCACAGTCAACCATGTACACAACCCCAGCTTAACCTCTCCACTCCCCACAGTCAACCATGTACACAACCCCAGCTTAACCTCTCCACTCCCCACAGTCAACCATGTACACAACCCCAGCTTAACCTCTCCACTCCCCACAGTCAACCATGTACACAACCCCAACTTAACCTCTCCACTCCCCACAGTCAACCATGTACCCAACCCCAGCTTAACCTCTCCACTCCCCACAGTCAACCATGTACACAACCCCAGCTTAACCTCTCCACTCCCCACAGTCAACCATGTACACAACCCCAGCTTAACCTCTCCACTCCCCACAGTCAACCATGTACACAACCCCAACTTAACCTCTCCACTCCCCACAGTCAACCATGTACACAACCCCAGCTTAACCTCTCCACTCCCCACAGTCAACCATGTACACAACCCCAGCTTAACCTCTATACTCCCCACAGTCAACCATGTACACAACCCCAGCTTAACCTCTCCACTCCCCACAGTCAACCATGTACACAACCCCAGCTTAACCTCCCCACTCCCCACAGTCAACCATGTACACAACCCCAGCTTAACCTCTCCACTCCCCACAGTCATCCATGTACACAACCCCAGCTTAACCTCTCCACTCCCCACAGTCATCCATGTACACAACCCCAGCTTAACCTCTCCACTCCCCACAGTCAACCATGTACACAACCCCAGCTTAACCTCTCCACTCCCCACAGTCAACCATGTACACAACCCCAGCTTAACCTCTCCACTCCCCACAGTCAACCATGTACACAACCCCAGCTTAACCTCTCCACTCCCCACAGTCAACCATGTACACAACCCCAGCTTAACCTCTCCACTCCCCACAGTCAACCATGTACACAACCCCAGCTTAACCTCTCCACTCCCCACAGTCAACCATGTACACAACCCCAGCTTAACCTCTCCACTCCCCACAGTCAACCATGTACACAACCCCAGCTTAACCTCTCCACTCCCCACAGTCAACCATGTACACAACCCCAGCTTAACCTCTCCACTCCCCACAGTCAACCATGTACACAACCCCAGCTTAACCTCTCCACTCCCCACAGTCAACCATGTACACAACCCCAGCTTAACCTCTCCACTCCCCACAGTCAACCATGTACACAACCCCAGCTTAACCTCTCCACTCCCCACAGTCAACCATGTACACAACCCCAGCTTAACCTCTCCACTCCCCACAGTCAACCATGTACACAACCCCAGCTTAACCTCTCCACTCCCCACAGTCAACCATGTACACAACCCCAGCTTAACCTCTCCACTCCCCACAGTCAACCATGTACACAACCCCAGCTTAACCTCTCCACTCCCCACAGTCAACCATGTACACAACCCCAGCTTAACCTCTCCACTCCCCACAGTCAACCATGTACACAACCCCAGCTTAACCTCTCCACTCCCCACAGTCAACCATGTACACAACCCCAGCTTAACCTCTCCACTCCCCACAGTCAACCATGTACACAACCCAGCTTAACCTCTCCACTCCCCACAGTCAACCATGTACACAACCCCAGCTTAACCTCTCCACTCCCCACAGTCATCCATGTACACAACCCCAGCTTAACCTCTCCACTCCCCACAACCATGTACACAACCCCAGCTTAACCTCTCCACTCCCCACAGTCAACCATGTACACAACCCCAGCTTAACCTCTCCACTCCCCACAGTCATCCATGTACACAACCCCAGCTTAACCTCTCCACTCCCCACAGTCAACCATGTACACAACCCCAGCTTAACCTCTCCACTCCCCACAGTCATCCATGTACACAACCCCAGCTTAACCTCTCCACTCCCCACAGTCAACCATGTACACAACCCCAGCTTAACCTCTCCACTCCCCACAGTCATCCATGTACACAACCCCAGCTTAACCTCTCCACTCCCCACAGTCAACCATGTACACAACCCCAGCTTAACCTCTCCACTCCCCACAGTCATCCATGTACACAACCCCAGCTTAACCTCTCCACTCCCCACAGTCATCCATGTACACAACCCCAGCTTAACCTCTCCACTCCCCACAGTCAACCATGTACACAACCCCAGCTTAACCTCTCCACTCCCCACAGTCATCCATGTACACAACCCCAGCTTAACCTCTCCACTCCCCACAGTCAACCATGTACACAACCCCAGCTTAACCTCTCCACTCCCCACAGTCATCCATGTACACAACCCCAGCTTAACCTCTCCACTCCCCACAGTCAACCATGTACACAACCCCAGCTTAACCTCTCCACTCCCCACAGTCATCCATGTACACAACCCCAGCTTAACCTCTCCACTCCCCACAGTCAACCATGTACACAACCCCAGCTTAACCTCTCCACTCCCCACAGTCATCCATGTACACAACCCCAGCTTAACCTCTCCACTCCCCACAGTCAACCATGTACACAACCCCAGCTTAACCTCTCCACTCCCCACAGTCATCCATGTACACAACCCCAGCTTAACCTCTCCACTCCCCACAGTCATCCATGTACACAACCCCAGCTTAACCTCTCCACTCCCCACAGTCATCCATGTACACAACCCCAGCTTAACCTCTCCACTCCCCACAGTCAACCATGTACACAACCCCAGCTTAACCTCTCCACTCCCCACAGTCAACCATGTACACAACCCCAGCTTAACCTCTCCACTCCCCACAGTCAACCATGTACACAACCCCAGCTTAACCTCTCCACTCCCCACAGTCAACCACGTACACAACCCCAGCTTAACCTCTCCACTCCCCACAGTCAGCCAACAAACGGGATCATAGCAAGAGAATGCTCAGAGCAGATGCAATGTGCAACGAAAATAAACTGAATGACTTGGTAAGAGAGGTAATTGCAGACATGATAGCTATCACAGAGACAAAAACTAACTGAAATAATTAGTACTAGAGGCTATATTGGTAAGTAGGTACTTAATATGTTAATTGGCATTTTGGTTTGGTCACAAGTGACCCTTATCATCTACCAATAATGTATCGTTTGTTGGTATTGTGAAAATATTGAGTATACAGACTTTCATATTCCCAGCGGGATATCAGATGTTGAGGAAAGAGAAGAAATAGTGTAATTACCCTGAGAGCATTGTTCCTGCCCAATCCTTACCTATCCTTGAGTCATCTTCTCACGTCTAGAGGAAATAGGAGTGGTATTACAGCTACCAAGATATGGCAGAGGCAGCATCAGTAAGATGACTACACAATAGGGGCACACTGTAGACTGGGGTACTCAAACTAGTAGTACCACTGTTATCTAGGAACGCGTAAATTGTCACCATTTTAGATCGGATGGTAGTGTCCTTGGCACACACATTGAGAGACCGGGGTTCGATATCTGGTACGAGTGGAAACGTTGGGTATGCTTCCTAACACCTGCTGTCACTGTTCACCTAGCAGTAAGTAGGTACCTAGGTGTTAGTTGACTGACGTTATCCTGGGTTGCTATCTTCTTGAGAGGTATGGATGGAGGGATAGTGGATAGGAGTACTAGAGGCTGGTAGAGGTGAGGGAGATATAGAGTGATGGAAGGGTGGGAGGGGTTAGGGAGGAGGGGGTTAGGAGGGAGGGGTTAGGGAGGAGGGGGTTAGGGAGGAGGGGGTTAGGAGGGAGGGGTTAGGGAGGAGGGGGTTAGGAGGGAGGGGTTAGGGAGGAGGGGTTCAAGAGAGGCATCTCACAAACTCGTCAAAATGTCCTTGAAGTGTCTTTACTGCATATTCTCTCTCTCTCTCTCTCTCTCTCTCTCTCTCTCTCTCTCTCTCTCTCTCTCTCTCTCTCTCTCTCTCTCTCTCTCTCTCTCTCTCTCTCTCTCTCTCTCTCTCTCTCCACAGGTTTTTCCAAGGTTAAGGATCCCCATATTTATTTACAAGTACTGTTAGCTACATCAGCTTAGTTAATAAGAAGTTGGGGTCATCTGTGATTTCAACTATGTTATTGATGCCATTATGCTGTACGAACATGTTCCAGACACGAGTCATTCTACGAATAAATAATCTCATATGAAATGATCTGAGAATGGTACAGCCAGAGTGTAGTTGGTGTTTGCTGCCCGTCTTGTGGCATAGAAGCTGTCTTCTAGCTGTCCGCGGAGTGGAATCATGTGCAGTCCTTTGACAACATTGGCCTTGTGTATAAAAGTAAGATTAGCCACATCCCTGCGGTGCTGAAGGCTCTGCTGAGATGACAGATCTGTCCAGGCCAGAGATGAGTCGTCTTGCTCTGTTCTCTATTCCGTCAGAAGTGTAGATGAGACAGGGAAGGGGGAGGGGGCAGTCCAAGAAAGTGGAGCATACTCAAGATGTGAGCGTACTTACTTACTTACTTGTGCCTCATACAGAGTCGTGCAACCTTTCCTGGACGCTTTATTTGCAAGATTTACAACGTGGTTCTTTATAGTCAATTTGGAATCAAATTTCACCCCAAGAATACCCAACTCACCCGGGTACCAACACACACCCATTCATTCTTATCACTACTCTAGCATTACCATCATGGTGCCTAGATACCATCATTTATATTTTCTCAAGAGCAAATGTAACCAGCCATCATTTTCCCCAGGCTGATACAGCTGTGGACTAATGATTGATGTAGACTAGAGTAACTGATATTACTTCTCCTGGATAAGTAAATATCAGAGTACAGTCGTCTGTAGAATAAAGCATTGTGGGATGAGATGAAGGTCACTCAAGCTGACATTCCATAACATTGGCCCAAGTACATTTCCCTGTGGAACACTGGGACCAATAAACTGACTTGTTGACGCTGTCCCCTTGAGAAATGCTCTTCGAGACGTACATGGTGAGTGATTACTGGGGATGAAGGGACATGTTCTGTTAGGTGAACACTGACAGCAGGTGTAAGGTGAGCAACACCCAGGTACCTGCTTACTGCTAGGTGAACACTGACAGCAGGTGTAAGGTGAGCAACACCCAGGTACCTGCTTACTGCTAGGTGAACACTGACAGCAGGTGTAAGGTGAGCAACACCCAGGTACCTGCTTACTGCTAGGTGAACACTGACAGCAGGTGTAAGGTGAGCAACACCCAGGTACCTGCTTACTGCTAGGTGAACACTGACAGCAGGTGTAAGGTGAGCAACACCCAGGTACCTGCTTTCTGTTAGGTGAACACTGACAGCAGGTGTAAGGTGAGCAACACCCAGGTACCTGCTTACTGCTAGGTGAACACTGACAGCAGGTGTAAGGTGAGCAACACCCAGGTACCTGCTTTCTGTTAGGTGAACACTGACAGCAGGTGTAAGGTAACTAACACCCAGGTACCTGCTTACTGCTAGGTGAACACTGACAGCAGGTGTAAGGTGACTAACACCCAGGTACCTACTTACTGCTAGGTGAACAGTGGCAGCAGGTTTTTAAGGAAACACGTCTTAATATTTCCAACCGTCCCGGGGATCGAACCACAGACTTCAGTGTGTGAGCTAAGTGCACTACTGAGGTCCGTGGTTCGATCTCCGGTACGAGTGAAAACAGGATGTGTTTCCTTAAGACTCTCAAAGCCTCCGAGTATCCAGTATGTCGTAATCATATCTCCCCTAATGCGTCTTCATAACTCTGGGACTAGCTTTGTTGCAAACCTTTTGAACCTATTCTAGGTGATGAGGTGAGGGTTGCATTCTGTTGCTGTGAACTCCATGACAGGCTGTACTTACCTGGTTGTGGCTTCTGGGGTTGAGTCACAGCTCTTCTGTGTGTACGTGTGTGTGTACGTGATCATGTACGTGTGTGTATACATGATCATGTACGTGTGTATACATGATCATGTACGTGTGTATACATGTACGTGTGTGTATACATGATCATGTACGTGTGTGTGTGTGTGTACATGATCATGTACGTGTGTGTGTGTGTGTGTACGTGATCATGTACTTGAGTGTGTACATGATTATGTACGTGTGTGTATACATGGTCATGTACGTGTGTATACATGATGTACATGTGTGTATACATGATCATGTACGTGTGTGTGTACATGATCATGTACGTGTGTATACATGATCATGTACGTGTGTGTATACATGACAGGCTGTACTTACCTGGTTGTGGTTTCTGGGGTTGAGTCACAGCTCTTCTGTGTGTACGTGATCATGTACTTGAGTGTGTGTACATGATTATGTACGTGTGTGTATACATGGTTATGTACGTGTGTGTATACATGATGTACATGTGTGTATACATGATCATGTACGTGTGTGTATACATCATGTACGTGTGTGTATACATGATCATGTACGTGTGTGTGTACATGATCATGTACGTGTGTGTACATGATCATGTACGTGTGTGTATACATGTACGTGTGTGTATACATGATCATGTACGTGTGTGTATACATCATGTACGTGTGTATACATGATCATGTACGTGTGTGTGTACATGATCATGTACGTGTATGTATACATGATCATGTACGTGTGTGTATACATGATCATGTACGTGTGTATACATGATCATGTACATGTGTATACATGATCATGTACGTGTGTGTATACATGGTCATGTACGGGTATGTATACATGGTCATGTACGGGTATGTATACATGATCATGTACGTGTGTACATCATGTTCGTGTGTGCATACATGGTCATGTACGTGTATACATTGTCATGTACTTGGGTGTGTACATGATCATGTACGTGTGTGTATACATGATCATGTACGTGTGTATACATGATCATGTACGTGTGTACATGATCATGTACGTGTGTACATGGCTGGTCATGGTTGGTTGATGATCGTGACTGCCTCTGTTTTGGCCTCTGTTACCGTTAATCCTACCGTTGACTCTGCCCTCAGAATTACCGTTCACAAGAAGCAACATTTGAAGGTTACTAACCCAGGATAACCCAGGTTAATAACCCAGGATAACCCAGGTTAATAACCCAGGATAACCCAGGTTAATAACCCAGGATAACCCAGGTTAATAACCCAGAATAACCCAGGTTAATAACCCAGAAATACCTAGGTTAATAACCCAGAAATACCCAGGTTAATAACCCAGAAATACCCAGGTTAATAACCCACGATAACCAAAGCTAATAACCCAGAATAACCCAGGTTAATAACCCAGAAATACCCAGGTTAATAACCCAGAAATACCCAGGTTAATAACCCAGAAATACCCAGGTTAATAACCCACGATAACCAGAGCTAATAACCCAGAATAACCCAGGTTAATAACCTAGAAATACCCAGGTTAATAACCCAGAAATACCCAGGTTAATAACCCAGGATAACCCAGGTTAATAACCCAGGATAACCCAGGTTAATAACCCAGGTTAATAACCCAGGATAACCCAGGTTAATAACCCAGGATAACCCAGGTTAATAACCCAGAATAACCCAGGTTAATAACCCAGAGTAACCCAGGTTAATAAGCCAGGATAACCCAGGTTAATAACCCAGAATAACCCAGGTTAATAACCCAGAATAACCCAGGTTAATAACCCAGGATAACCCAGGTTAATAACCCAGGATAACCCAGGTTAATAACCCAGAATAACCCAGGTTAATAACCCAGGATAACCCAGGTTAATAACCCAGAATAACCCAGGTTAATAACCCAGGATAACCCAGGTTAATAACCCAGGATAACCCAGGTTAATAACCCAGGATAACCCAGGTTAATAACCCAGGTTAATAACCCAGAATAACCCAGGTTAATAACCCAGAATAACCCAGGTTAATAACCCAGAATAACCCAGGTTAATAACCCACGATAACCAGAGCTAATAACCCAGAATAACCCAGGTTAATAACCCAGGTTAATAACCCAGAATAACCCAGGTTAATAACCCAGAAATACCCAGGTTAATAACCCAGAAATACCCAGGTTAATAACCCAGAATAACCCAGGTTAATAACCCAGAAATACCTAGGTTAATAACCCAGAAATACCCAGGTTAATAACCCACGATAACCAAAGCTAATAACCCAGAATAACCCAGGTTAATAACCCAGAAATACCCAGGTTAATAACCCACGATAACCAAAGCTAATAACCCAGAATAACCCAGGTTAATAACCCAGAAATACCCAGGTTAATAACCCACGATAACCAAAGCTAATAACCCAGAATAACCCAGGTTAATAACCCAGAAATACCCAGGTTAATAACCCACGATAACCAAAGCTAATAACCCAGAATAACCCAGGTTAATAACCCAGAAATACCCAGGTTAATAACCCACGATAACCAAAGCTAATAACCCAGAATAACCCAGGTTAATAACCCAGAAATACCCAGGTTAATAACCCACGATAACCAAAGCTAATAACCCAGAATAACCCAGGTTAATAACCCAGAAATACCTAGGTTAATAACCCAGAAATACCCAGGTTAATACCCCACGATAACCAAAGCTAATAACCCAGAATATCCCAGGTTAATCACGCAGAAATACCCAGGTTAATAGCCCACGATAACCAAAGCTAATAACCCAGAATAACCCAGGTTAATAACCCAGAAATACCCAGGTTAATACCACACGATAATCAAAGCTAATAACCCAGACCCCTCAAGGAAGGTTCCTTGATGTTGGTGAGGGGCTCTTGATTTAGGGAATTGGAACTGTGCTCCAGTTCCCCGAATTAAGCCTGAATGCCTTCCACATCCCCCCCCAGGTGCTGTATAATCCTCCGGGTTTAGCACTTCCCCCTTAATTATAATAATAATAATAATAACCCAGAATAACCCAGGTTAATAACCCAGAAATACCCAGGTTAATAACCCACGATAACCAAAGCTAATAACCCAGAATAACCCAGGTTAATAACCCAGAAATACCCAGGTTAATAACCCACGATAACCAAAGCTAATAACCCAGAATAACCCAGGTTAATAACCCAGAAATACCCAGGTTAATAACCCACGATAACCAAGGCTAATAACCCAGAATAACCCAGGTTCATAGCCCAAAAATACCCAGGTTAATAACCCAAAAATACCCAGGTTAATAACCCACGATAACCAAGGCTAATAACCCAGAATAACCAAAGCTAATAACCCAGAACCCAGGTTAATAACCCAGTTACTAACGCACAATAACCTAGGATAATAAGCCATAATAACCAGGTGAATGACCCTGAATAACCAAGGTTAATAACCAGAGTTACTAACCCACAATAACCCAGGTTAATAAGCTATAATAACCCAGGTTAATGACCCAGAATAACCCAGGTTACTAACCCACAATAATCCAGGCTAATAACCCAGGTTAATAAGCCATAATAACCCAGGTTAATGACCCAGAATAACCCAGGTTACTAACCCAGAATAACTCAGGCTAATAACCCAGGTTAATGACCCCTTGTTGCAGTGACCCCTTGTTGCAGTGTCCCCTTGTTGCAGTGTCCCCTTGTTGGTGTCCCCTTGTTGCAGTGTCCCCTTGTTGCAGTGTCCCCTTGTTGCTGTGTCCCCTTGTTGCTGTGTCCCCTTGTTGCTGTGTCCCCTTGTTGCTGTGTCCCCTTGTTGCTGTGTCCCCTTGTTGCTGTGTCCCCTTGTTGCTGTGTCCCCTTGTTGCTGTGTCCCCTTGTTGCTGTGTCCCCTTGTTGCAGTGTCCCCTTGTTGCAGTGTCCCCTTGTTGCAGTGTCCCCTTGTTGCAGTGTCCCCTTGTTGCAGTGTCCCCTTGTTGCAGTGTCCCCTTGTTGCAGTGTCCCCTTGTTGCAGTGTCCCCTTGTTGCAGTGTCCCCTTGTTGCAGTGTCCCCTTGTTGCAGTGTCCCCTTGTTGCAGTGTCCCCTTGTTGCAGTGTCCCCTTGTTGCAGTGTCCCCTTGTTGCAGTGTCCCCTTGTTGCAGTGTCCCCTTGTTGCAGTGTCCCCTTGTTGCAGTGTCCCCTTGTTGCAGTGTCCCCTTGTTGCAGTGTCCCCTTGTTGCTGTGTCCCCTTGTTGCTGTGTCCCCTTGTTGCTGTGTCCCCTTGTTGCTGTGTCACCTTGTTGCTGTGTCACCTTGTTGCTGTGTCCCCTTGTTGCAGTGTCCCCTTGTTGCAGTGTCCCCTTGTTGCTGTGTCCCCTTGTTGCTGTGTCCCCTTGTTGCTGTGTGCCCTTGTTGCTGTGTCCCCTTGTTGCTGTGTCCCCTTGTTGCTGTGTCACCTTGTTGCTGTGTCACCTTGTTGCTGTGTCACCTTGTTGCTGTGTCCCCTTGTTGCTGTGTCCCCTTGTTGCTGTGTCACCTTGTTGCTGTGTCACCTTGTTGCTGCTGTCACCTTGTTGCTGCTGTCACCTTGTTGCTGTGTCCCCTTGTTGCTGTGTCCCCTTGTTGCTGTGTCCCCTTGTTGCTGTGTCCCCTTGTTGCTGTGTCCCCTTGTTGCTGTGTCCCCTTGTTGCTGTGTCCCCTTGTTGCTGTGTCACCTTGTTGCTGTGTCACCTTGTTGCTGTGTCACCTTGTTGCTGTGTCACCTTGTTGCTGTGTCACCTTGTTGCTGTGTCACCTTGTTGCTGTGTCACCTTGTTGCTGTGTCACCTTGTTGCTGTGTCCCCTTGTTGTGTCACCTTGTTGCTGTGTCACCTTGTTGCTGTGTCACCTTGTTGCTGTGTCACCTTGTTGCTGTGTCCCCTTGTTGCTGTGTCACCTTGTTGTGTCACCTTGTTGCTGTGTCACCTTGTTGCTGTGTCACCTTGTTGCTGTGTCACCTTGTTGCTGTGTCACCTTGTTGCTGTGTCACCTTGTTGCTGTCACCTTGTTGTTGTGTCACCTTGTTGCTGTGTCTCCTTGTTGCTGTGTCACCTTGTTGCTGTGTCACCTTGTTGTTGTGTCACCTTGTTGCTGTGTCACCTTGTTGCTGTGTCACCTTGTTGCTGTGTCACCTTGTTGCTGTGTCCCCTTGTTGCTGTGTCCCCTTGTTGCTGTGTCCCCTTGTTGCTGTGTCCCCTTGTTGCTGTGTCACCTTGTTGCTGTGTCCCCTTGTTGCAGTGTCCCCTTGTTGCAGTGTCCCCTTGTTGCTGTGTCCCCTTGTTGCTGTGTCCCCTTGTTGCTGTGTCACCTTGTTGCTGTGTCACCTTGTTGCTGTGTCACCTTGTTGCTGTGTCACCTTGTTGCTGTGTCACCTTGTTGTTGTGTCACCTTGTTGCTGTGTCACCTTGTTGCTGTGTCACCTTGTTGTTGTGTCACCTTGTTGCTGTGTCCCCTTGTTGCTGTGTCACCTTGTTGTTGTGTCACCTTGTTGCTGTGTCACCTTGTTGCTGTGTCACCTTGTTGTTGTGTCACCTTGTTGCTGTGTCCCCTTGTTGCTGTGTCCCCTTGTTGCTGTGTCCCCTTGTTGCTGTGTCCCCTTGTTGCTGTGTCACCTTGTTGCTGTGTCACCTTGTTGCTGTGTCCCCTTGTTGCTGTGTCACCTTGTTGCTGTGTCACCTTGTTGCTGTGTCACCTTGTTGCTGTGTCCCCTTGTTGCTGTGTCACCTTGTTGCTGTGTCACCTTGTTGTTGTGTCACCTTGTTGCTGTGTCCCCTTGTTGCTGTGTCACCTTGTTGCTGTGTCACCTTGTTGTTGTGTCACCTTGTTGCTGTGTCACCTTGTTGCTGTGTCTCCTTGTTGCTGTGTCCCCTTGTTGAGGTGTCCCCTTGTTGCTGTGTCCCCTTGTTGTTGTGTCACCTTGTTGCTGTGTCACCTTGTTGCTGTGTCACCTTGTTGCTGTGTCACCTTGTTGCTGTGTCACCTTGTTGCTGTGTCCCCTCTTTGTTGTGTCACCTTGTTGCTGTGTCACCTTGTTGTTGTGTCACCTTGTTGCTGTGTCACCTTGTTGCTGTGTCACCTTGTTGCTGTGTCACCTTGTTGCTGTGTCCCCTTGTTGCTGTGTCCCCTTGTTGCTGTGTCCCCTTGTTGCTGTGTCCCCTTGTTGCTGTGTCACCTTGTTGCTGTGTCACCTTGTTGTTGTGTCACCTTGTTGCTGTGTCACCTTGTTGCTGTGTCCCCTTTTTGCTGTGTCCCCTTTTTGCTGTGTCCCCTTGTTGCTGTGTCACCTTGTTGCTGTGTCACCTTGTTGCTGTGTCACCTTGTTGCTGTGTCCCCTTGTTGCTGTGTCACCTTGTTGCTGTGTCACCTTGTTGCTGTGTCCCCTTGTTGCTGTGTCACCTTGTTGCTGTGTCACCTTGTTGTTGTGTCACCTTGTTGCTGTGTCACCTTGTTGCTGTGTCTCCTTGTTGCTGTGTCCCCTTGTTGCTGTGTCCCCTTGTTGTTGTGTCACCTTGTTGCTGTGTCACCTTGTTGCTGTGTCACCTTGTTGCTGTGTCACCTTGTTGCTGTGTCCCCTTGTTGTTGTGTCACCTTGTTGCTGTGTCACCTTGTTGTTGTGTCACCTTGTTGCTGTGTCACCTTGTTGCTGTGTCACCTTGTTGTTGTGTCACCTTGTTGCTGTGTCCCCTTGTTGCTGTGTCCCCTTGTTGCTGTGTCACCTTGTTGCTGTGTCACCTTGTTGCTGTGTCACCTTGTTGCTGTGTCACCTTGTTGCTGTGTCACCTTGTTGCTGTGTCACCTTGTTGCTGTGTCACCTTGTTGCTGTGTCACCTTGTTGCTGTGTCCCCTTGTTGCTGTGTCCCCTTGTTGCTGTGTCACCTTGTTGCTGTGTCACCTTGTTGCTGTGTCCCCTTGTTGCTGTGTCCCCTTGTTGCTGTGTCCCCTTGTTGCTGTGTCCCCTTGTTGCTGTGTCCCCTTGTTGCTGTGTCACCTTGTTGCTGTGTCACCTTGTTGCTGTGTCACCTTGTTGCTGTGTCACCTTGTTGCTGTGTCACCTTGTTGCTGTGTCACCTTGTTGCTGTGTCCCCTTGTTGCTGTGTCCCCTTGTTGCTGTGTCACCTTGTTGCTGTGTCACCTTGTTGCTGTGTCACCTTGTTGCTGTGTCACCTTGTTGCTGTGTCACCTTGTTGCTGTGTCACCTTGTTGCTGTGTCCCCTTGTTGCTGTGTCCCCTTGTTGCTGTGTCACCTTGTTGCTGTGTCCCCTTGTTGCTGTGTCCCCTTGTTGCTGTGTCACCTTGTTGCTGTGTCACCTTGTTGCTGTGTCACCTTGTGTCACCTTGTTGCTGTGTCACCTTGTTGCTGTGTCACCTTGTTGCTGTGTCACCTTGTTGCTGTGTCCCCTTGTTGCTGTGTCCCCTTGTTGCTGTGTCCCCTTGTTGCTGTGTCACCTTGTTGCTGTGTCACCTTGTTGCTGTGTCACCTTGTTGTTGTGTCACCTTGTTGCTGTGTCCCCTTGTTGCTGTGTCACCTTGTTGCTGTGTCACCTTGTTGCTGTGTCCCCTTGTTGCTGTGTCCCCTTGTTGCTGTGTCACCTTGTTGTGTCACCTTGTTGTTGTGTCACCTTGTTGTTGTGTCACCTTGTTGTTGTGTCACCTTGTTGTTGTGTCACCTTGTTGCTGTGTCACCTTGTTGTTGTGTCCCCTTGTTGCTGTGTCCCCTTGTTGCTGTGTCCCCTTGTTGCTGTGTCCCCTTGTTGCTGTGTCACCTTGTTGTGTCACCTTGTTGTTGTGTCACCTTGTTGTTGTGTCACCTTGTTGTTGTGTCACCTTGTTGTTGTGTCACCTTGTTGTTGTGTCACCTTGTTGTGTCACCTTGTTGTTGTGTCACCTTGTTGTTGTGTCACCTTGTTGTTGTGTCACCTTGTTGCTGTGTCCCCTTGTTGTGTCACCTTGTTGTGTCACCTTGTTGCTGTGTCACCTTGTTGCTGTGTCCCCTTGTTGCTGTGTCACCTTGTTGTGTCACCTTGTTGTTGTGTCACCTTGTTGCTGTGTCACCTTGTTGCTGTGTCACCTTGTTGCTGTGTCACCTTGTTGTTGTGTCACCTTGTTGCTTTGTCACCTTGTTGCTGTTTCCCCTTGTTGCTGTGTCACCTTGTTGTTGTGTCCCCTTGTTGTGTCACCTTGTTGTTGTGTCACCTTGTTGCTGTGTCCCCTTGTTGTGTCCCCTTGTTGCTGTGTCACCTTGTTGTTGTGTCACCTTGTTGCTGTGTCACCTTGTTGTTGTGTCACCTTGTTGCTGTGTCACCTTGTTGCTGTGTCACCTTGTTGCTGTGTCACCTTGTTGCTGTGTCCCCTTGTTGCTGTGTCCCCTTATTGCTGTGTCACCTTGTTGCTGTGTCACCTTGTTGCTGTGTCACCTTGTTGCTGTGTCACCTTGTTGCTGTGTCACCTTGTTGCTGTGTCACCTTGTTGCTGTGTCACCTTGTTGCTGTGTCACCTTGTTGCTGTGTCCCCTTGTTGCTGTGTCACCTTGTTGCTGTGTCACCTTGTTGCTGTGTCCCCTTGTTGCTGTGTCCCCTTGTTGCTGTGTCACCTTGTTGCTGTGTCCCCTTGTTGCTGTGTCCCCTTGTTGCTGTGTCCCCTTGTTGCTGTGTCACCTTGTTGCTGTGTCCCCTTGTTGCTGTGTCCCCTTGTTGCTGTGTCCCCTTGTTGCTGTGTCACCTTGTTGCTGTGTCACCTTGTTGCTGTGTCACCTTGTTGCTGTGTCACCTTGTTGCTGTGTCCCCTTGTTGCTGTGTCACCTTGTTGCTGTGTCCCCTTGTTGCTGTGTCCCCTTGTTGCTGTGTCCCCTTGTTGCTGTGTCACCTTGTTGCTGTGTCACCTTGTTGCTGTGTCACCTTGTTGCTGTGTCACCTTGTTGCTGTGTCACCTTGTTGCTGTGTCCCCTTGTTGCTGTGTCCCCTTGTTGCTGTGTCACCTTGTTGCTGTGTCCCCTTGTTGCTGTGTCCCCTTGTTGCTGTGTCACCTTGTTGCTGTGTCACCTTGTTGCTGTGTCACCTTGTGTCACCTTGTTGCTGTGTCACCTTGTTGCTGTGTCACCTTGTTGCTGTGTCACCTTGTTGCTGTGTCCCCTTTTTGCTGTGTCCCCTTGTTGCTGTGTCACCTTGTTGCTGTGTCACCTTGTTGCTGTGTCACCTTGTTGTTGTGTCACCTTGTTGCTGTGTCCCCTTGTTGCTGTGTCACCTTGTTGCTGTGTCACCTTGTTGCTGTGTCCCCTTGTTGCTGTGTCACCTTGTTGTGTCACCTTGTTGTTGTGTCACCTTGTTGTTGTGTCACCTTGTTGTTGTGTCACCTTGTTGTTGTGTCACCTTGTTGTTGTGTCACCTTGTTGTTGTGTCACCTTGTTGTGTCACCTTGTTGCTGTGTCCCCTTGTTGCTGTGTCCCCTTGTTGTTGTGTCACCTTGTTGTTGTGTCACCTTGTTGTGTCACCTTGTTGTTGTGTCACCTTGTTGTTGTGTCACCTTGTTGTTGTGTCACCTTGTTGCTGTGTCCCCTTGTTGTGTCACCTTGTTGTGTCACCTTGTTGCTGTGTCACCTTGTTGCTGTGTCCCCTTGTTGCTGTGTCACCTTGTTGTGTCACCTTGTTGTTGTGTCACCTTGTTGCTGTGTCACCTTGTTGCTGTGTCACCTTGTTGCTGTGTCACCTTGTTGTTGTGTCACCTTGTTGCTGTTTCCCCTTGTTGCTGTGTCACCTTGTTGTTGTGTCCCCTTGTTGTGTCCCCTTGTTGTGTCCCCTTGTTGCTGTGTCACCTTGTTGCTGTGTCACCTTGTTGTGTCACCTTGTTGTTGTGTCACCTTGTTGCTGTGTCCCCTTGTTGCTGTGTCCCCTTGTTGCTGTGTCACCTTGTTGTGTCACCTTGTTGCTGTGTCACCTTGTTGCTGTGTCACCTTGTTGCTGTGTCACCTTGTTGCTGTGTCACCTTGTTGCTGTGTCCCCTTGTTGCTGTGTCACCTTGTTGTGTCACCTTGTTGTGTCACCTTGTTGCTGTGTCACCTTGTTGCTGTGTCACCTTGTTGTTGTGTCACCTTGTTGTTGTGTCACCTTGTTGCTGTGTCACCTTGTTGCTGTGTCACCTTGTTGTGTCACCTTGTTGCTGTGTCACCTTGTTGCTGTGTCCCCTTGTTGCTGTGTCACCTTGTTGCTGTGTCACCTTGTTGCTGTGTCACCTTGTTGCTGTGTCACCTTGTTGCTGTATCCCCTTGTTGCTGTGTCCCCTTGTTGCTGTGTCCCCTTGTTGCTGTGTCACCTTGTTGCTGTGTCACCTTGTTGTTGTGTCACCTTGTTGCTGTGTCACCTTGTTGTTGTGTCACCTTGTTGCTGTGTCACCTTGTTGTTGTGTCACCTTGTTGCTGTGTCACCTTGTTGCTGTGTCACCTTGTTGCTGTGTCACCTTGTTGCTGTGTCACCTTGTTGCTGTGTCACCTTGTTGTTGTGTCACCTTGTTGCTGTGTCACCTTGTTGTTGTGTCACCTTGTTGCTGTGTCACCTTGTTGCTGTGTCACCTTGTTGCTGTGTCACCTTGTTGCTGTGTCACCTTGTTGCTGTGTCACCTTGTTGCTGTGTCACCTTGTTGCTGTGTCACCTTGTTGCTGTGTCACCTTGTTGCTGTGTCCCCTTGTTGTGTCACCTTGTTGCTGTGTCACCTTGTTGCTGTGTCACCTTGTTGTTGTGTCACCTTGTTGCTGTGTCACCTTGTTGCTGTGTCACCTTGTTGCTGTGTCACCTTGTTGCTGTGTCACCTTGTTGCTGTGTCACCTTGTTGTGTCACCTTGTTGCTGTGTCACCTTGTTGCTGTGTCCCCTTGTTGCTGTGTCACCTTGTTGCTGTGTCACCTTGTTGCTGTGTCACCTTGTTGCTGTGTCCCCTTGTTGCTGTGTCACCTTGTTGCTGTGTCACCTTGTTGCTGTGTCACCTTGTTGCTGTGTCACCTTGTTGCTGTGTCACCTTGTTGCTGTGTCACCTTGTTGTGTCACCTTGTTGCTGTGTCACCTTGTTGCTGTGTCACCTTGTTGCTGTGTCACATCTCTGAAACATCCTGTCCCTATTCACCTTATTAATTCCTCTCAGTATTTTATATGTCGTTATCATGTCCCCCCCCCTATCCCTCCTGTCCTCCATTGTGTGTGTGTGTGTGTGTGTGTGTGTGTGTGTGTGTGTGTGTGTGTGTGTGTGTGTGTGTGTGTCTGTGTGTGTGTCTGTGTGTGTGTGTGTCGTGGTGACCTGTGTCGACCTGCAGGGTAAGGGTCGAGAGAAGGGTAGACATGACAGGGTCACCGAACTCTGAGGTGTACACTTGTACACACGTACAGGAGAAGCTAGTGATGACGGATGTGTTAGTGTTACACTGTTGTGTTACACTGTTGTGTTACACTGTTGTGTTACACTGTTGTGTTACACTGTTGTGTGTTACACTGTTGTGTTACACTGTTGTGTTACACTGTTGTGTGTTACACTGTTGTGTTACACTGTTGTGTTACACTGTTGTGTGTTACACTGTTGTGTTACACTGTTGTGTTACACTGTTGTGTGTTACACTGTTGTGTTACACTGTTGTGTTACACTGTTGTGTGTTACACTGTTGTTACACTGTTGTTACACTGTTACACTGTTGTGTGTTACACTGTTGTGTGTTACACTGTTGTGTGTTACACTGTTGTGTGTTACACTGTTGTGTGTTACACTGTTGTGTGTTACACTGTTGTGTGTTACACTGTTGTGTGTTGCACTGTTGTGTGTTGCACTGTTGTGTGTTACACTGTTGTGTGTTACACTGTTGTGTGTTACACTGTTGTGTGTTACACTGTTGTGTGTTACACTGTTGTGTGTTGCACTGTTGTGTGTTGCACTGTTGTGTGTTACACTGTTGTGTGTTACACTGTTGTGTGTTACACTGTTGTGTGTTATACTGTTGATTGTGTTAGTGTTACACTGTTGATTGTGTGTTAGTGTGTTACACTGTTGTGTTACACTGTTGTGTGTTACACTGTTGATTGTGTTAGTGTGTTACACTGTTGATTGTGTTAGTGTGTTACACTGTTGTGTGTTACACTGTTGTGTGTTACACTGTTGTGTGTTACTGTTGTGTGTTACACTGTTGTGTGTTAGTGTGTTACACTGTTGTGTGTTAGTGTGTTACACTGTTGATTGTGATAGTGTGTTACACTGTTGATTGTGTGTTAGTGTGTTACACTGTTGTGTGTTGCACTGTTGTGTGTTACACTGTTGTTACACTGTTGTGTGTTACACTGTTGTGTGTTACACTGTTGTGTGTTACACTGTTGATTGTGTTAGTGTTACACTGTTGTGTGTTAGTGTGTTACACTGTTGTGTGTTACACTGTTGATTGTGTTAGTGTGTTACACTGTTGATTGTGTTAGCGTGTTACACTGTTGATTGTGTTAGCGTGTTACTGTTGATTGTGTTAGTGTGTTACACTGTTGATTGTGTGTTAGTGTGTTACACTGTTGATTGTGTTAGTGTGTTACACTGTTGTGTTAGCGTGTTACACTGGTGTTAGTGTGTTACACTGTTGATTGTGTTAGTGTGTTACACTGTTGTGTTAGCGTGTTACACTGTTGTTAGTGTGTTACACTGTTGATTGTGTGTTAGCGTGTTACACTGTGTATTGTGTTAGTGTGTTACACTGTTGATTGTGTTAGCGTGTTACACTGTTGTGTTAGTGTGTTACACTGTTGATTGTGTTAGTGTGTTACACTGTTGTGTTAGCGTGTTACACTGTTGTTAGTGTGTTACACTGTTGATTGTGTGTTAGCGTGTTACACTGTGTATTGTGTTAGTGTGTTACACTGTTGATTGTGTTAGTGTGTTACACTGTTGATTGTGTTAGTGTTACACTGTTGATTGTGTTAGTGTGTTACACTGTTGATTGTGTTAGTGTGTTACACTGTTGATTGTGTTAGTGTGTTACACTGTTGATTGTGTTAGTGTGTTACACTGTTGATTGTGTTAGTGTTACACTGTTGATTGTGTTAGTGTGTTACACTGTTGATTGTGTTAGTGTGTTACACTGTTGATTGTGTTAGTGTTACACTGTTGATTGTGTTAGTGTGTTACACTGTTGATTGTGTTAGCGTGTTACACTGTTGATTGTGTTAGTGTGTTACACTGTTGATTGTGTTAGTGTGTTACACTGTTGATTGTGTTAGTGTGTTACACTGTTGATTGTGTTAGCGTGTTACACTGTTGATTGTGTTAGCGTGTTACACTGTTGATTGTGTTAGTGTTACACTGTTGATTGTGTTAGCGTGTTACACTGTTGATTGTGTTAGCGTGTTACACTGTTGTGTGTTAGTGTGTTACACTGTTGATTGTGTTAGTGTGTTACACTGTTGATTGTGTTAGCGTGTTACACTGTTGATTGTGTTAGTGTGTTACACTGTTGACTGTGTTAGTGTGTTACACTGTTGATTGTGTTAGCGTGTTACACTGTTGATTGTGTTAGTGTGTTACACTGTTGATTGTGTTAGCGTGTTACACTGTTGATTGTGTTAGTGTGTTACACTGTTGATTGTGTTAGCGTGTTACACTGTTGATTGTGTTAGTGTGTTACACTGTTGTGTGTTAGTGTGTTACACTGTTGATTGTGTTAGTGTGTTACACTGTTGATTGTGTTAGCGTGTTACACTGTTGATTGTGTTAGTGTGTTACACTGTTGATTGTGTTAGTGTGTTACACTGTTGATTGTGTTAGCGTGTTACACTGTTGATTGTGTTAGTGTGTTACACTGTTGTGTGTTAGTGTGTTACACTGTTGATTGTGTTAGCGTGTTACACTGTTGATTGTGTTAGCGTGTTACACTGATTGTGTGTTAGTGTGTTACACTGTTGATTGTGTTAGTGTGTTATACTGTTGATTTTGTTAGTGTGTTACACTGTTGATTGTGTTAGTGTGTTACACTGTTGATTGTGTTAGCGTGTTACTGTTGATTGTGTTAGCGTGTTACACTGTTGATTGTGTTAGTGTGTTACACTGTTGATTGTGTTAGTGTTACACTGTTGTGTTAGCGTGTTACACTGTTGTGTTAGTGTGTTACACTGTTGATTGTGTTAGTGTGTTACACTGTTGTGTTAGCGTGTTACACTGTTGTTAGTGTGTTACACTGTTGATTGTGTGTTAGCGTGTTACACTGTGTATTGTGTTAGTGTGTTACACTGTTGATTGTGTTAGCGTGTTACACTGTTGATTGTGTTAGTGTTACACTGTTGATTGTGTTAGTGTGTTACACTGTTGATTGTGTTAGCGTGTTACACTGTTGATTGTGTTAGTGTGTTACACTGTTGATTGTGTTAACGTGTTACACTGTTGATTGTGTTAGTGTTACACTGTTGTGTTAGTGTTACACTGTTGATTGTGTTAGTGTGTTACACTGTTGATTGTGTTAGTGTGTTACACTGTTGATTGTGTTAGTGTGTTACACTGTTGATTGTGTTAGTGTGTTACACTGTTGATTGTGTTAGTGTTACACTGTTGATTGTGTTAGTGTGTTACACTGTTGATTGTGTTAGCGTGTTACACTGTTGATTGTGTTAGTGTGTTACACTGTTGATTGTGTTAGTGTGTTGCACTGTTGTGTTAGCGTGTTACACTGTTGTGTTAGTGTGTTACACTGTTGATTGTGTGTTAGCGTGTTACACTGTTGATTGTGTTAGCGTGTTACACTGTTGATTGTGTTAGTGTGTTACACTGTTGATTGTGTTAGTGTGTTACACTGTTGATTGTGTTAGTGTGTTACACTGTTGATTGTGTTAGTGTGTTACACTGTTGATTGTGTTAGTGTGTTACACTGTTGATTGTGTTAGTGTGTTACACTGTTGATTGTGTTAGCGTGTTACACTGTTGATTGTGTTAGTGTGTTACACTGTTGATTGTGTTAACGTGTTACACTGTTGATTGTGTTAGTGTTACACTGTTGTGTTAGTGTTACACTGTTGATTGTGTTAGTGTGTTACACTGTTGATTGTGTTAGTGTGTTACACTGTTGATTGTGTTAGTGTGTTACACTGTTGATTGTGTTAGTGTGTTACACTGTTGATTGTGTTAGTGTTACACTGTTGATTGTGTTAGTGTGTTACACTGTTGATTGTGTTAGCGTGTTACACTGTTGATTGTGTTAGTGTGTTACACTGTTGATTGTGTTAGTGTGTTGCACTGTTGTGTTAGCGTGTTACACTGTTGTGTTAGTGTGTTACACTGTTGATTGTGTGTTAGCGTGTTACACTGTTGATTGTGTTAGCGTGTTACACTGTTGATTGTGTTAGTGTGTTACACTGTTGATTGTGTTAGTGTGTTACACTGTTGATTGTGTTAGTGTGTTACACTGTTGATTGTGTTAGTGTGTTACACTGTTGATTGTGTTAGTGTGTTACACTGTTGATTGTGTTAGCGTGTTACACTGTTGATTGTGTTAGCGTGTTACACTGTTGATTGTGTTAGTGTGTTACACTGTTGATTGTGTTAGCGTGTTACACTGTTGATTGTGTTAGTGTTACACTGTTGATTGTGTTAGTGTGTTACACTGTTGATTGTGTGTTAGTGTGTTACACTGTTGATTGTGTGTTAGTGTGTTACACTGTTGATTGTGTGTTAGTGTGTTACACTGTTGATTGTGTTAGTGTGTTACACTGTTGATTGTGTTAGTGTGTTACACTGTTGATTGTGTTAGTGTGTTACACTGTTGATTGTGTTATTGTGTTACACTGTTGATTGTGTTAGTGTGTTACACTGTTGACTGTGTTAGTGTGTTACACTGTTGACTGTTAGTGTGTTACACTGTTGACTGTTAGTGTGTTACACTGTTGACTGTGTTAGTGTGTTACACTGTTGACTGTTAGTGTGTTATACTGTTGACTGTGTTAGTGTGTTACACTGTTGACTGTGTTAGTGTGTTACACTGTTGACTGTGTTAGTGTGTTACACTGTTGACTGTTAGTGTGTTACACTGTTGACTGTGTTAGTGTGTTACACTGTTGACTGTCACACAGTACAGTGACGTGCAAGTCTCTAGGTCAACACACACTCTCACACTATCCTTCAGAGTGCAGACATTGTACTTCCTACCTCCAGGACTCGAGTCTGGTTAACTATCCCCTTAATCCTTTCATAAATGTTACTCATACTCCAACTGCACGCTGATCTAACACACTCAAACAAGCCTGCTGGATGTTCAAGCCACTAGCAGTTAAAGCCTGGTACGCTTCCCTCCCCCCAGCCCTTCCCTGGACGACCCCCCTCCCCTTCCTTCCCTCCATTCCATACATCCATCCATCTTCTTAGTTCATCCTCTCAGTGTCTAAACTACCTCGACATCTGCTGCTGTCACTACTGCTGTCACCACTACTGTCACTACTGCTGTCACTACTGCTGTCACTATTGCTGTCACTGCTGCTGCCACTACTGTCACCACTACTGTCAGCACTGCTGTTACCACAATCACCACTACTGTCACCACTACTGTCACCACTACTGTCACCACTACTGTCACCACTACTGTCACCACTACTGTTACCTCCTATATAAGTCAACAACCTTCTGCTTGTGTCACAGTTCGTGTCAGTCACGCATTACGTCATTCAATTCGTCGCGTCACTCGTGCGTCGCGTCCGTCATTATGCAGCACCGGAAACTACCAAAAACCGTCGCATACCCTTGACTTTGACCTCTGTAAAGTGACTTTGAGAACGTTCAAAGTTCCCCCGCCCATGCAACACCCAATTGTGGTTGCAGGGGTCGAGTCACGGCTCCTGACTCCGCCTCTTCACTGGTCGCTACGAGGTCCACTCTCTGCTCCATAAGCTTTATCATACCTCTTATTAAAGCTATGTATGGATCCTGCCTCTGCTACATCACTCTCCAGATTGTTCCACTTCCTGACAACTCTATGACTGAAGAAATACTTCCTAACATCCCTGTGACTCACCTGAGTCTTCAACTTCCAGTTGTGTCACCTTGTTGCTGTGTCCCCTTGTTGCTGTGTCCCCTTGTTGCTGTGTCCCCTTGTTGCTGTGTCCCCTTGTTGCTGTGTCCCCTTGTTGCTGTGTCCCCTTGTTGCTGTGTCCCCTTGTTGCTGTGTCCCCTTGTTGCTGTGTCCCCTTGTTGCTGTGTCCCCTTGTTGCTGTGTCCCCTTGTTGCTGTGTCCCCTTGTTGCTGTGTCCCCTTGTTGCTGTGTCCCCTTGTTGTTGTGTCCCCTTGTTGCTGTGTCCCCTTGTTGCTGTGTCCCCTTGTTGCTGTGTCCCCTTGTTGCTGTGTCCCCTTGTTGCTGTGTCCCCTTGTTGCTGTGTCCCCTTGTTGCTGTGTCCCCTTGTTGCTGTGTCCCCTTGTTGCTGTGTCCCCTTGTTGCTGTGTCCCCTTGTTGCTGTGTCCCCTTGTTGCTGTGTCCCCTTGTTGCTGTGTCCCCTTGTTGCTGTGTCCCCTTGTTGCTGTGTCCCCTTGTTGCTGTGTCCCCTTGTTGCTGTGTCCCCTTGTTGCTGTGTCCCCTTGTTGCTGTGTCCCCTTGTTGCTGTGTCCCCTTGTTGCTGTGTCCCCTTGTTGCTGTGTCCCCTTGTTGCTGTGTCCCCTTGTTGCTGTGTCCCCTTGTTGCTGTGTCCCCTTGTCGCTGTGTCCCCTTGTCGCTGTGTCCCCTTGTCGCTGTGTCCCCTTGTCGCTGTGTCCCCTTGTCGCTGTGTCCCCTTGTTTCTGTGTCCCCTTGTTTCTGTGTCCCCTTGTTTCTGTGTCCCCTTGTTTCTGTGTCCCCTTGTTTCTGTGTCCCCTTGTTTCTGTGTCCCCTTGTTTCTGTGTCCCCTTGTTTCTGTGTCCCCTTGTTTCTGTGTCCCCTTGTTTCTGTGTCCCCTTGTTTCTGTGTCCCCTTGTTTCTGTGTCCCCTTGTTTCTGTGTCCCCTTGTTGCTGTGTCCCCTTGTTGCTGTGTCCCCTTGTTGCTGTGTCCCCTTGTTGCTGTGTCCCCTTGTTGCTGTGTCCCCTTGTTGCTGTGTCCCCTTGTTGCTGTGTCCCCTTGTTGCTGTGTCTCCTTGTTGCTGTGTCCCCTTGTTGCTCCTTGTTGCTGTGTCCCATCTCTGGAACATCCTATCTCTGTCCACCTTGTCAATTCCTCACAGTATTTAATATGTCGTTATCATGTCTCCCCTAACCTTCCTGTCCTCCAGTGTCGTCAGTCCGATTTCTCTCAACCTTTCTTCGTAGGACAATCCCCTTAGCTCTGGGACTAGCCTTGTTGCAAACCTTTGCACTTTCTCTAATTTCTTGACGTGCCTGACCAGGTGTGGGTTCCAAACTGGTGCTGCATATTCCAGTATGGACCTAACGTACATTTTTTTCCTGCTGTGATTTCGTGTGTGATTCTGTGTGTGTGTGTGAGAGATGCCTTCCTGGCAGGAACCTGGTAATGACAGTCACGCTGGTGGCCAGCTGTTATTGATTACTCTGTTATTTCGTGGTCTGTGTCACTCTGTGGTAGTTAATAGATGTCACAGGCACTTGTCGATATACACTGGCCCTGTGTACTAGGCGTGGGACTATCCACGCCTGGTACAAGGGCGTGGGAGTGTGTATCCACGCCTAGTGAACTCTGGTGTAGCACTAGTATACCTGTCAGACGGTCATTGTATACGACGCCTGTGGGCCCAGGAGCTGAGACTCAAGCTCCTACGACTATGCTGTTTGGCTTAAAGCGTTCGGAACATGTCCCGTAGCTGGGTTGGTAGTGCACTCAGCTCACACACTGAGGTCCGTGGTTCGATCCCCGGCACGGGTGGAAATATTAGGACGTGTTTAAGTCACTTGCTGTCAGTGTTCACCTAGCAGTAAGTAGGTACCTGGGTGTTAGGTGACTGGTGTAGGTGGCATCCTGGGGACAAAATTAACCCAAGTTGTGAGAAATACTCTACATAACCAGGAACTTTCTATGTCATAGGTGTGAGCTATGGTCTGTATAAGTTGTATCATGTACTGCTAGAAATAAACATTATTAATATTCGAGAAAGGTGTGAGGAGCTTTGTGTCAACTTGTCGCTACAGTGAGTATATAAATATAGCTTAAGATGGGAACTATGTTCCTAGTTTTTTTTTTTTAGACGTGAGAAGGTTCAAACCGGTTTGTGTATGTAATAGAACCACATCACGCTTGCCTCAGAACCTGTTTCTTGACACCAAGATGAGTGGTATCCGGTACTACTGTGTGTCGAGAACCTGGTATGGAAGACTGAGTGGCTGGCCCCTCACTTCATCTCACTTCTGTGTAAACAAAAGTGGCTGGTTAAGGGTCACTGAATGCTTGTGTGGGGAGTGGAACCTTAACCAGTCTTGTTAAGGGTCACTGAATGCTTGTGTGGTGAGTGGAACCTTAACCAGTCTTGTTAAGGGTCACTGAATGCTTGTGTGGGGAGTGGAACCTTGATAACCAGTCTTGTTAAGGGTCACTGAATGCATGTGTGGGGAGTGGAACCTTGATAACCAGTCTTGTTAAGGGTCACTGAATGCTTGTGTGGGGAGTGGAACCTTAACCAGTCTTGTTAAGGGTCACTGAATGCTTGTGTGGGGAGTGGAACCTTAACCAGTCTTGTAAAGGGTCACTGAATGCTTGTGTGGGGAGTGGAACCTTAACCAGTCTTGTTAAGGGTCACTGAATGCTTGTGGGGAGTGGAACCTTGATAACCAGTCTTGTTAAGGGTTACTGAATGCTTGTGTGGTGAGTGGAACCTTAATAACCAGCGTTGTTAAGGGCCACTGAATGCTTGTGTGGTGAGTGGAACCTTAATAACCAGCGTTGTTAAGGGCCACTGAATGCTTGTGTAGTGAGTGGAACCTTAATAACCAGTGTTGTTAAGGGTCACTGAATGCTTGTGTGGTGAGTGGAACCTTAATAACCAGTCTTGTTAAGGGTCACTGAATGCTTGTGTGGTGAGTGGAACCTTAATAACCAGTCTTGTTAAGGGTCACTGAATGCTTGTGTGGTGAGTGGAACCTTAATAACCAGTCTTGTTAAGGGTCACTGAATGCTTGTGTGGTGAGTGGAACCTTAATAACCAGTCTTGTTAGGGGTTTAGATGCTTTAATTAGTAAAGATTAAACTAATGTACACGTACCATAGTCGAAGCCTGGTAGTGTGACATCCAGAGGTACTTGTAGTCCACCACAAGCCTGGTAGTGTGACATCCAGAGGTACTTGTAGTCCACCACAAGCCTGGTAGTGTGACATCCAGAGGTACTTGTAGTCCATCACACGCCTGGTAGTGTGACATCCAGAGGTACTTGTAGTCCACCACAAGCCTGGTAGTGACATCCAGAGGTACTTGTAGTCCACCACACGCCTGGTAGTGTGACATCCAGAGGTACTTGTAGTCCACCACAAGCCTGGTAGTGTGACATCCAGAGGTACTTGTAGTCCACCACACGCCTGGTAGTGTGACATCCAGAGGTACTTGTAGTCCACCACAAGCCTGGTAGTGTGACATCCAGAGGTACTTTTAGTCTAGCACAAGCCTGGTAGTGTGACATCCAGAGGTACTTGTAGTCCACCACAAGCCTGGTAGTGTGACATCCAGAGGTACTTGTAGTCCACCACAAGCTTGGTAGTGTGACATCCAGAGGTACTTGTAGTCCACCACAAGCCTGGTAGTGTGACATCCAGAGGTACTTGTAGTCCACCACAAGCCTGGTAGTGTGACATCCAGAGGTACTTGTAGTCCACCACAAGCCTGGTAGTGTGACATCCAGAGGTACTTGTAGTCCACCACACGCCTGGTAGTGTGACATCCAGAGGTACTTGTAGTCCACCACACGCCTGGTAGTGTGACATCCAGAGGTACTTGTAGTCCACCACAAGCTTGGTAGTGTGACATCCAGAGGTACTTGTAGTCCACCACAAGCCTGGTAGTGTGACATCCAGAGGTACTTGTAGTCCACCACAAGCCTGGTAGTGTGACATCCAGAGGTACTTGTAGTCCACCACACGCCTGGTAGTGTGACATCCAGAGGTACTTGTAGTCCACCACACGCCTGGTAGTGTGACATCCAGAGGTACTTGTAGTCCACCACACGCCTGGTAGTGTGACATCCAGAGGTACTTGTAGTCCACCACACGCCTGGTAGTGTGACATCCAGAGGTACTTGTAGTCCACCACACGCCTGGTAGTGTGACATCCAGAGGTACTTGTAGTCCACCACACGCCTGGTAGTGTGACATCCAGAGGTACTTGTAGTCCACCACACGCCTGGTAGTGTGACATCCAGAGGTACTTGTAGTCCACCACACGCCTGGTAGTGTGACATCCAGAGGTACTTGTAGTCCACCACACGCCTGGTAGTGTGACATCCAGAGGTACTTGTAGTCCACCACAAGCCTGGTAGTGTGACATCCAGAGGTACTTGTAGTCCACCACAAGCCTGGTAGTGTGACATCCAGAGGTACTTGTAGTCCACCACACGCCTGGTAGTGTGACATCCAGAGGTACTTGTAGTCCACCACACGCCTGGTAGTGTGACATCCAGAGGTACTTGTAGTCCACCACACGCCTGGTAGTGTGACATCCAGAGGTACTTGTAGTCCACCACAAGCCTGGTAGTGTGACATCCAGAGGTACTTGTAGTCCACCACACGCCTGGTAGTGTGACATCCAGAGGTACTTGTAGTCCACCACACGCCTGGTAGTGTGACATCCAGAGGTACTTGTAGTCCACCACAAGCCTGGTAGTGTGACATCCAGAGGTACTTGTAGTCCACCACAAGCCTGGTAGTGTGACATCCAAGAGTCTGCTTATTCTGTTGGGTACACCCTGAAGAGGTTGGTCCTCGTGCATGGTAGAATATTGATAGATGGACTCACTGCTGTCAATCCTTAGTCTCGAGTCATTGAAGTTCTCATATTATTGTTCTCAGAATGGTAACTAACAGCCCAAGATTGCAGTCTGCTCCCTCTTTAAGCACATTTGACAGTTAATTCATCAACCCTATCATGCAGTTAAGGTCCACTGTGAGATGGAATCCACAGTTGTACTCTGACACCACTGTCCACAATCTTACCATACCTGTCTATCATGCAGTTAAGGACCACTGTGAGATGGAATCCACAGTTGTACTCTGACACCACTGTCCACAATCTTACCATACCTGTCTATCATGCAGTTAAGGTCCACTGTGAGATGGAATCCACAGTTGTACTCTGACACCACTGTCCACAATCTTACCATACCTGTCTATCATGCAGTTAAGGACCACTGTGAGATGGAATCCACAGTTGTACTCTGACACCACTGTCCACAATCTTACCATACCTGTCTATCATGCAGTTAAGGACCACTGTGAGATGGAATCCACAGTTGTACTCTGACACCACGGTCCACAATCTTACCATACCTGTGTCTGGCTTCTGACACGAGCATGCCACAGCTGGCACTCTTTTAAGAGCAATGATGAAAGATGGGTGGTGTCAGCCTTGGATACATTGGACTGCAGTTATCATGTGAATCTCATCACTTGGAATAAGAACAGAGGTACTACCAGCTACACCTGTGGGTGATGACCATTGGCATCACCTACAACACTGTACACGTACATGCAAGCTACGCACGTACATGAACGGTGCACACGTCCATACAAGGTGTACACGTCCACATAAGGTGCACACATACAGGTCACTGGAAGCCATCAGACTTGCTTGTAAATACCTCGTGGTGTCAATCATGACAATCGGAACGGGTCCAGTATCTGATTACCACACTTAAGACTGAGTGCGTAGCAACTGCTCTCTTGCTTTGGATTACCGTAACCCAAGATAACACGTTACTGGACCAGGCAGACCACCATCTACCTGGCAAGACAGCAGTCAGTGTCTACCTGCCAGTACCTGACTGTCTTCAAGACCCCTGGTTGTCTTCACTCCTGGTTGTCTTCAAGACCCCTGGTTGTCTTCACTCCTGGTTGTCTTCACTCCTGGTTGTCTTCAAGACCCCTGCTTGTCTTCACTCCTGGTTGTCTTCAAGACCCCTGCTTGTCTTCACTCCTGGTTGTCTTCAAGACCCCTGGTTGTCTTCAAGACTCCTGGTTGTCTTCAAGACCCCTGGTTGTCTTCAAGACCCCTGGTTGTCTTCAAGACCCCTGGTTGTCTTCAAGACCCCTGGCTGTCTTCAAGACCCCTGGTTGTCTTCAAGACCCCTGGTTGTCTTCAAGACCCCTGGTTGTCTTCAAGACCCCTGGCTGTCTTCAAGACCCCTGGCTGTCTTCAAGACCCCTGGCTGTCTTCAAGACCCCTGGTTGTCTTCAAGACCCCTGGTTGTCTTCAAGACCCCTGGTTGTCTTCAAGACCCCTGGTTGTCTTCAAGAGGGAGTAGAAGTGATGAACACACTACACACACACACACACACACACACACACACACACACACACACATTACACCCACACACACTACACTCACACTACACTCACCCACACTACACTCACCCACACTACACTCACACTACACACACACTACAATCACACTACACACTACACTCACCCACACTACACACACACTACACCCACACACACTACACACACACTACACCCACACACACTACACCCACACACACTACACTCACCCACACTACACACACACTACACACTACACTCCCACTACACACTACACTCACCCACACTACACTCACACTACACACACACTACACCCACACACACTACACACTACACTCACACTACACACACACTACACCCACACACACTACACACTACACTCACACTACACACTTCACTCACCCACACTACACACACACTACAACCACACACACTACACTTACACTACACACACTACACCCACACACTACACACACACTACACCCCCACACTACACACACACTACACCCACACACACTACACACTACACTCACCCACACTACACACACACTACACCCACACACACTACACTTACACTACACACACTACACCCACACACTACACACACACTACACACTACACCCACACACACTACACACTACACTCACCACACTACACACACACTACACCCACACACACTACACACACACTACACCCACACACACTACACTCACACTACACCCACACTCTACTACACACGCACTACACCCACACACACTACACACTACACTCACACTACACTCACACTACACTCACACTACACACACACTACACACTACACACACACTACACTCACACTACACACACACTACACCCACACACTACATACTACACACGCACTACTCCTCACACACTACACTCACCCACACTACACACACACTACACCCACACACACTACACCCACACAAACTACACTCACACTATACACACACACACACACACACACTACACACACACACACACACACACACACACTGCACACACACTACACACACACACACTACACACACACACACACTACACACACACTACACACACACTACACACACACACACACACACACTGCACACACACACTGCACACACACACACACACTACACACACACACACACACACACACACACACACACACACACTACACACACACACTACACACACACACACTTCACACACACTACACACACACACACACACACACACACACACACACACACACACACACACACACACACACACACTGCACACACACTACACACACACACACTACACTCACACTACACACACACTACACACACACACTACACACACACACACACTACACACACACACTACACACACTACACACACACTACACACACACACACACACACACACACACACACTACACACACACTACACACACACTACACACACACACAAACACACACACACACACACACACACACACACACACACACACACACACTACACACACACTACACACACACACACACACACTACACACACACACACTACACACACTACACACACACACACTACACACACACACACACACACACACACACACACACACACTACACACACACTACACACACACTACACCCACACACTACACTCACACTACACACACACTACACACACACACACTACACACACACACACACACACTACACACACACACTATACACACACACTATACACACACACTACACTCACACTACACACACACTACACACACACACACTACACACACACACTATACACACACACTACACACACACACACTACACACACACACACACACACACTACACACACACACACAC